>NC_138773.1:87988387-88040887 GCF_965119305.1 Pelophylax lessonae | reverse complement strand
CCACTTTTTGCGATTCGGCGCTGTGCGACTTCAACTGACAATTGCGCGGTCGTGCGACGCCGTATCCAAACGAAATTTACGTCCTTTTTTTCCCACAAACAGAGCTTTCTTTTGGTGGTATTTGATCACCTGTGCGATTTTTACTTTTTGCGCTATAAACAAAAAAAGAGCGTTTATTTTGAAAAAATAACAATATTTTTAACATTTTTTTATATGAAATTCCCCCCAAAAAAGATGTAAAAACCAATTTTTTTAAAAATTTTTGGCCAATTTGTTTTATGCTACATATGTTTGGTAAAAAAAATCGCAATAAGCGTATTTTGATTGGTTTGCGCAAAAGTTATTGCGTTTACTAACAAAGGGAAAGATTTCTGTCATTTTGGTGTTTTTTTTTTAACGCGTAATGGCGGCGATCTGCGATTTTTTTTGCGGGACTGCGACATTGCGGCGGACAGACCGGACCCCTGACTGACATTTTTGACACTTTTGGGGGTACCAGTGACATTACTGCAGTAATCAGTGCTATAAATATGCACTGTTACTGTAAAAATGACACTGGCAGGGAAGGGGTTAATTTTATTGGAGAGGGAGGGGTTAATGTATGCCTGGTGCTTACTGACGTGTAGGGGGGGAGGTGACTGAGTGAGTCATGGACAGATCGGATGTCCAGCTATGCTGAACAGTCCGATCTGTCACTCCCTGTCACTATGGAGATCCGCCCGCTGTGTTTACACACAGCGGGCGGATCTTCAGACTCGATCCCCGACGATCGGGTAAGA
Organism: Pelophylax lessonae; assembly: GCF_965119305.1. Classification (NCBI taxonomy): domain Eukaryota; kingdom Metazoa; phylum Chordata; class Amphibia; order Anura; family Ranidae; genus Pelophylax; species Pelophylax lessonae. The sequence continues at coordinate 88,040,108 of NC_138773.1, read as the reverse complement.
GCAGCGGCGATCGCCGCTGCTCCTCCCCTGGCCCGACTCCCGCTGTGAATGAAAATAGCGGGAGCGAGCCTCCGGCGGCGCGCAAGCGCCGCCCAGAAGGGGGAGTGTCCAATCACGTTAATACTACGTGGCTGGACGATAACGAACCACTCTGCCGCAGTAGTATTACTGTGAGCGGTTGTAGAGTGGTTAAGACCAATGCAGGGTCCTCCATCAAGCCCTGCATTGAACGTAGGGATGCCGAGGCTCATATACACCCATTATGGTGCCGTATGCAGAACTCAAGAACATAGATTAAATTACCTTGTATAAATATTTATGTAATTTAGAATACTACATTAATATAAAAGAAAATACACTGACACTACACTTGGGGCTCTTTCACACGGCCGCTCCGTGTGAAAGCTCTGCTGCGGGACTTTTTTTTTTTTTTTCACGGAGCGGATGACATTTGTGTCATCCGCTCCATATGTCCGCATATCATCCCATCCATTTGCGCATGATATGCGTACATAATGTAAGTCTATGGGCATTGCGGATGTCAGCGGATGACACCGCTGACATCCGATTTTCCTTCCTTTCCGTTTTTTACACGGAGGAAAAATAGGGTTCTGTTCCGTTCCAAAAAACGGAACAGAACTGAAAGGAAGAAAATCAGATGTCAGCGGATGGTATTCCGCTGACATCCGCAATGCCATTGACTTACATTATGTCCGCAAATCATCCGCAAAAAAATAGGATGATTTGCGGACAAGCGGAGCGGCCGTGTGAAAGAGCCCTTACATTGATAAAAAATGACCACGGCCTTTTTATTGAAACTTAAAATTGTGGGAATAACAAAAACATAGTATAGCTTGGCCACAGAGCCCAAACTAACCACTCTATATACCAAAAACATATAAATAAATACTATAGTCCAGCTCAAAAGCTCTGACTACACCATACAATTGAAAACATCCCACATAAACGAAGACCGTGACAAACAGATTCAGGGCGGGCGGGAGGGACGAAACTTCTTTACTTCTGTATGCTGCTCCCGCTGACTGAATTTAACCGCTATTACCCTTTCTTATATAGGGGAACTTCACATCCTTAGGTGACTTTTCCATACGATTTGGACCAATCCCAGGTAAGTTAATATATTTAACCAATTAAAATACTAGTCTTATTAACCAATCAACATTAACTTATATTGACCAATTATATTATTTAATTTCTAGCCAATAGCATCCTCTCTCTATTTTTTTTTTTTTTTAAACCGCCATGCCACACGTCCCCATGAATGAATGTCAGGTACATTTTATAACCTGCCCTTCATTTTTATTCTAACTACAAGAATGTGATGATTCTTGCAGCATGTATCCGCTGTCTGACCCTAATCACAGGTGTGAATGTGGCCTTACTTTGTCGCGAGCCACAAGGTGAGAGCAGGGTGCATTTGCGAGCACAACCAAGAACCCTAAACAAAGATGGTGTCAACCTTCTGAAGGGAAAGCAGATGAAGGCATTGCCAGAGGAAGAACTTTAAGGTACTTAATACCTATTTTACTGTTTGTTACATTTATAAATTACTTAGCTTGCATGAATTTAGAATAAAAAATACACTTGATGCTAGGGCCATTTTAACCACTTGCTGACCGCCGCAAGTACATATACTGCAGCGGTCAGCCCCGGCCAGGCAAAGTGACGTACCGGTACTTCAATAGCCTGTCACTGGCTTGTGAGCCAATAGCGGGTAAGCACGCGCCCGTTGAGGCGCGCGCCCGCCCCGGCTCGTTCCCTAACAAGTCAGTGCGTGTGACCGGCGGACCCGATGTCCACCGGTCACTCGCGATCGTTCGCCGGGAAGGGAGAAAGGCAGGCGGCTAACGTAAACAAGCCGCTTGTTATTCTCCCCTGTGTAAAAAAGGAGATCAGACGGTTCTACTATGTAGGACCGTTGATCTCTGTTTTTACACTAGTAGCCATGTCCAATCACAGTTAGAAACACGCCCCTAGGACACACTTAACCCCTCCCTCTCCAATACAGTTAACCCCTTCCCTGCCAGTGTAATTTTTACAGTAACAGTGCATATGTATAGCACTGATTACTGCAGTAATGTCACTGGTAACCCCAAAAGTGTCAAAAATGTCAGTCAAGGGTCCGATCTGTCCGCCGCAATGTCGCAGTCCCGCAAAAGAAATCACAGATCACCGCCATTACTCGTTAAAAAAAAAACACCAAAAATGACAAAAAACTTTCCGTTTGTTAGTAAACGCGATAACTTTTGCGCAAACCAATCAAAAAATCTTTTTGCGATTTTTTTTTACCAAACATATGTAGCATAAAACAAATTGGCCGAAAATGTTAAAAAATTCTGATTTTTTTGGGAATTTCATATAAAAATGTGAAAAATATTGTTATTTTTGCAAAATTGACGCTCTTTTTTTTTTTTATAGTGCATGATCAAAAAATCGCACAGGTGATCAAATACCACCAAAAGAAAGCTCTGTTTGTTGGGAAAAAAGGACGTCAAATTTGTTTAGGTACAGCGTCGCATGACCGCGCAATTGTCCATTAAATTCACGCAGTAAAAAATCGCAAAAAAAACCCTGGTCAGGAAGGGGGTAAAATCTTCCGGGGCTTAAGTGGTTAAATAAGCCAACCGTGTGATAATAAATCTATTTGAGGTTTGGTATAGCTTCTGATATAACTTTCCCTCACCCCCCCCCCCCCCTTTGTGTCTGCTGCTACCCTTCTATCGGCCTCTCCGATCTCTCCATCACCCCTCGTCCTCCTAGTCTTCCTCTGCTGCTAGCTGCCCTTTCTTCACTTCCCCCTGGGTTCTTCAATTCTGCATCCTCTCTCCTTATTGTTCCCAGCTCCCTATCTGCTATGAGGTAGATAAAAGATGCGTTTTTCTCCCCTGGATCAGACAGAAGCAGTGTAATCATCTGAACACGGCAAACCAATTTATAAGAAGAGGACAGTGGAGATAGAACTCTTGAAATATGGTTGCATTTTCTGTCCCTGGCGTTTTCTCCTTAAAGATCTCTCGTCTCGGCACGCTTGTCACTCACCGCTTCCCTGACGTGTGACAGGACAGCCCGGGAGTCACAAAGTAGAATCAGTTCAGTGTCCTCTGTAAAATGCTTGGCACAAAGTGGTTGTATCTGAAAGTCTATCGCCGAAGAGGAGCTGGATTATTTTTCAGGATCTGTTAACGTGTTGCTTTGCTGTCTGATAGGAACAGATATCTGAAATTGGGAGCAACAAATTAAATGGAAACTATCAGGATTTTGTGAGTAATGTTTCTTACACTGTAACACCTTCTACAGCGCGATACCATACAGGCAATCTTCTGTTTAGTATTGAAGCTGCTGTACATTTATTTTTACAGTTATGATGCTACAATAAAGTTCTCCAAGCTCTGAATATAACAACCGTTGATATATTTTTCATGTTTGTTCAGGCATCTGCAGGTACAGGAGGAAAGCGTTCATTCATACAGGAAACAAGTGTGCTGAAGATCACAGCTTGATGCCTCGAAATCTGCAGGACAGTGTGTATAACATCCTCAGTTTAAAGCTGAATTCTAGGTATAGATTTTAGTGCATAGTTACATTGGTCCAGCTTGGACCAATGTAACTATGCATGTGCCATACCTGCCGAAGCAAAAAATCACTATTAGGTACAGCTACTACAGTGATCACTGTAGTCTTCCAGGTCCTATTCTGGCACCAGTCACAGAACGCCTTATATTTTTCGCAATGAATGCAAAACGCTTTTAGATCGGTCACTTCATCCAGTCATGGAGCTCAAGGTGTTCACTGAATGGCAGCTATGCCAGGGAGCCACCACCTGCGGTTACTATGCAGCAGGGCAGCCACATGGCTTGGGACCCAAAACACAGCGACAATCACTTTAGTATTGGCAACTACTACAAGGATTCTCCAGAAGTCTCACAAGTTTGGCATATGCATACTTACATTCAGGGCAGCCTTACACAGCTTTAAGCCTTTGCCTCCCCATATACTAGCACTATGGAGCCTTAGTACATTAATTGGACTATTTAGACTGGTGGTGTAAGCTGCCGCCAACCTACCTCTGAGGTAGTGTATAAGTGATAAAATGCAGGGTTGTTGGCGCTACCACAATATTAATAAAAATAAAATGTGTACACTGTGCGTTTTAGTGAGCATAAAACTGAAAAAAACGGTAAAATATCATCCATAGAATCATAAAAAGTGCATAATAAAACCATATGGTGTCACCACTTACATATGAAAAGTGCTTAGTGCTATGTGTCAATGCACCAAGTGCTCAGTATTATGCCGTATAGTGATAGACCTGTGGATCTCCACTAGGTACAAAAAATGCTTACCGCACACTTTTGACAGGTAACTCGGTTCCCCTCAGGTGCTGCAACACAAATTAGCCTCCATTGCGTAGTATATAGTTTTAAAGTTTAAAGCAAGTACCGCATCCACTCACTGCTACTCCCGGTCTTTATATAGGCTGGGCTGTCGCCATGTTAGTACACCCTTGGAGGCTGAATCGGCGGCCATGTTTATCCACCTACTGTGTGATTTGCCAATAGTGTACAGCCTAATAAGATTAGTCAGCAATGGGAGTTTACATGATGACTAATCTTATTAGGCTGTATACTATTGGCAAATCACACAGTAGGTGTATAAACATGGCCGCCGAATCAGCCTCCAAGGGTGTACTAACATGGCGACAGCCCAGCCTATATAAAGACCGGGAGTATCGCTAGATGGCACGCTCCAGATGACGTCGTAGTGACGAAACGCATAGGGTGTGGTTTAGTACGTCAGTGCGTCACTTCCGGTAGCGGTGGTTCAGACCGGTGGAAAGTGAACTCCCTAACTGTGAGTGGATGCGGTACTTTCTTAGCTTTAAACTTTAAAACTATATACTAAGCAATGGAGGCTAATTTGTGTTGCAGCACCTGAGGGGAACCGAGTTACCTGTCAAAAGTGTGTGGTAAGCATTTTTTGTACCTAGTAGAGATCCACAGGTCTATCACTATAAGGTATATAACTGAGCACTTGGTACATTGGCACATAGCACTAAGCACTTTTTCATAGCTACCAAGCTACCTGTCAAAAGTGTGCGGTAAGCATTTCTTTGCACCTAGTGGAGATCCACAGGTCTATCACTATACGGCATAATACTGAGCATTTGGTGCATTGACACATAGCACTAAGCACTTTTCATATGTAAGTAGTGACACCATATGGTTTTATTATGCACTTTTTATGATTCTATGGGTGATATTTTACCGTTTTTTTCAGTTTTATGCTCACTAAAACGCACAGTGTACACATTTTATTTTTATTAAGATTGTGGTAGCGCCGACACCAACAACCCTGCATTTTATCACTTATACTACAGGAGATGGTCAGAGACTGCAGGCATACTACAGGAGATGGTCAGAGACTACAGGTATAATACAGGAGGCAGTCAGAGACTGCAGACATACTACAGGAGATGATCAGAGACTGCAGGCATACTACAGGAGACAGTCAGAGACTGCAGGCATACTACAAGAGATGGTCAGAGACTGCAGTTATACTATAGGAGGCATTCAGAGACTGCAGGCATACTACAGGAGACAGTCAGAGACTGTGGGCATACTACAGGAGATGACAAAAAAGGACACACAGCGCAAATCGGAATATATAAAGTGACTGGTGCCAAATTTCTTGTGTAGGTGGGGGAAAACTGTTCAATATTGCAAATAAATAAATGAATAGTAAATTAATAAATTAAATAATTCATCCTAATCTGAATCATACAGCGCTGTGAAATAAAGTGCAAATACATATGCGTGATGAAAGGCACATCAATATACCATACAATGGTACATAAATAATTTAAATATGAATAAATGAATAAATAAATTTCCAAAAAAGTCCCAAAAAAGTCCTTAAGCAAGTAGCCAGTGAAGGTGCAATGTGCTTAAGTGCTCTTTATTGTACAAACTGGTGACAATCCATGCCAAAAAGATAGGGATTAATGGTGAGGGGGCCCACTCCCCATGGATACTTCCACTTACCAGACTGCCAGGACCCCTTAGCAATATTGCATGTGGGTCAAACGCACTTAGTCCGGTGTGGGTCTTTTCTTTTCCTTTGAGACTAGTCTTGTGGACTCCAATACCCAATCTTTCCTCAATAAGCCAAAGAATGTGGAACCATAGGAGGGAAAAACTCAAGATAGTGTAATCCCGTTTCATAAGCTTTATTAAATAATGCAGAAAAAAACTTAAATTTCAGGAGTGATAACAAGCCTTCAGCTACAGGCAGACTGGCAGAGGATTGAGCAGCAGATCGAGGAAGTATTGCAGCCAGGAAGAAGATCTACAGTGGGAAGTGAGCTCCGGTGATCCTTTCATGCTGTGCTAGGCCCTGCCCCCTTCAGTCCTCCTTATCTACTTGTAAAAGCCTCCAAGCGGTGCCATGACATCACGGGCTCTGCGCTTGGCCCGCCCCTCCATCAGATGGACAGTTGGCAACCCTGTGCATGGCCCCTCAGGATGGCCGGGCCCCCTAAAGGTGTATCTGCTGTACCCTCCTGATGGCAGCCCTGCTTACATTGGTACAAGCCAATTGTAATAGGTTGGTGAGGGTGCGCTGATAGCAATAGGTTAAAGCTGCTACCTGTATTCAGTGCCTCAATATGTGTAAATATTGTGTTGAAATCAAAAAGGTGCGCTAAAACAAATATCAAGATTTCCAAAATTATGCAAAACAACAATTTGGATAACAGGTGAGTGGGGTGTACAAAGAAAGTCCAGTGTATATCTCTTTAAGTGTCCATAAATGGTAAAACAAATAGGTGCTCAACAGCAAAGAAATATCTTCAATTTCAGTGCAATAACGCCCACCACCAGGTGAAATTCCTCCTTACCAGACGGAAAAATAAGGTGTGCACAAATAACATAAGTTTCGCTGCAAACGTGGATGCTGACACACTCCGCGTGAACCACCCAAAATGGTCCCTTACCAGGTTTAGTAATGAAAAGCGCAGAAATATGGATTCAAAATCCCCTTCCACTTCCTCCGTGTGTAATCTACACTGGGGTGCCTTTTCAGTCAACCAATGGAAAGCGCTATGGTTCCGGTTATATCCACTAATGGTTCCTTCACTCTGGACCTGTATCCGGGAGCAGTGACCACAGGGCCAATACCCTCCAGTTGCGGGGTGCAGGAAATAAAGTCGCGATAGTGTAATATCTTCTAAAACCGGTTTAATGTGAGCAAAAAATACACTTACAGTTATGCAGTTCAAATCGGCGTGATGTAAATGTGCCAGAATTTCTAAGGGTAGGCTCGTGTCTGGCTGCAGGACGGACTCCGAGCGGTCGTACGTGACGGTAACGCCTCCTCTCTGACGCGTTTCTTCCTATTGGACATCGACCGAGATAGGAGTGGTTTGCGTACCGTCACTTCCGCCTTTTAGTAAATGCGAGCCCATTACATCACTTCCGGTGTCCACACAGAATGTCTTAGACTTCTCTTCTCACTTTAGCGCAGATAGAAGTCTATTTCACTTGCAAAATGGGTCAAGGAGTCTAATTTTGGAGCGGAAAAACCCCATCTCTTACCAGCGCACTAGTATAAACGAAATTGAACTCCGAGATAATGCAGATCCATATTGCCTACGGTGACACAGGAAGTGTTGCTGGTCGCAGTTCCTATTCATCTATATCTCATTTAAAAGCATATATTTGATACTGTTACAATAAATTATACACAGATTATGCTAAAAACGTCTACTAACTCTCTAAATAAACATCACCAATGCTGTTATATACTCAAGGTCTATTAACCTCAGATACACAGGAGTTGCAATTATGATGTGTAAAAATGGTTATATATAAAAATATAATACATTTTTTTAAAAAGGCAATGGCCTAGATTTAAAATGGATTAGTAAAACAAATAAAGTGAATAAAGACTTGAGTGGTATTTAGCTGTTGTTAATGTGCGCATTTATGTCCCACTCTATGTTGTGTCCTAGGGGTCTATAGCATCTGAGTTCGTATATCCAATAAGTTTCTCTCCTGGATATACTTTTTCTCAGATTGCTCCCCCTCCAATGTGGCACATATTTTTCTATGGCGATAATTTTGAGGTTTTTGGGATTTTTCTAATGACATTTGGCGAAATGTTGGGGCACACTGTGTCCTGGAAAGCCTTTGTGTATGTTGGCCACATGTTCGCCAATCCTTATCGAGGCTGTGCGGATGGTTCTACCTACATACTGTAATTTACAGTCACACTCCAATAGATACACCACCCCTTTGGTGTGACAGGAGATGAATTCTCTGATGGGGTATCCTTTCCCTGTGACTGTATATAGAAATTTTGTGGTCCTGATGTGGTTCTGATGGTATTGGCTTCTTTGCATATTCTGCACCTTTTGCAAGGGAAGAAACCCTTCATGTCTGGGAAGATTTTTGACATGTGCGGCTTCTCCACAGGATTCTGTGCTATCAGATCTTTCAAGTTCCGAGCCTTTTTATAAATGACCTTAGGAGCACTGGGTAGATGGGGGCCTAAAATCTTGTCCCCTTGTAAAACTCCCCAGTGTTTCCGAAAGATGTGATTCAGCCATTTGTAGTGGCTCGAAAATTGCATCAAGAAGGCAAATTCGAAGGGTGAGTTGTTTTTCACCTTCATTGTCTTCTCTGTCGGAACTACCAAGGTCTCTTGTTTGACCGAGCACAGAGTGTGGATCTCTTTGTCAATCTCTTCCACCTCATATCCTTTTTCTAGAAATCTTGCTTTTCAAGTAGATGCCTGGTTTAAAAAATCAGTATCTTCTGTGCAGTTTCGCCTGATCCTCCTGAGTTGCCCCTTGGGTACAGCTCGTAGCCAGGTCGGATGATGGCAGCTGTCCATTGCTATGAAGCCATTTCTGTCTGTAGGCTTGAAATAAGATTTAGCCTGGAACCCTGAACCTCTTCTCATGATCGTGAGATCAAGGAAATTCACTTCTTTAGGGCTATACTGGTATGCGAATCTGATGCCCCAGTCGTTACAATTCAGATCTTCCATATACCTATGTAGCGATTTTTCATCACCTCGCCAAACCATTAGTGTATCGTCTATGTAACGCCTCCATAAAATGAGTTCCCTGGCCGTATTGGAGAAGACATTTCTGTCCTCCCATAGGGCCATGAAAAGGTTGGCTAAGCTGGGGGCGAACTTTGCCCCCATCGCTACGCCCAGGCGTTGTCGATAGAATTTGTGACCGTAATAGAAGTAGTTGTGTTCGGTGCCAAACACCAGAAGCTCCAAGATAAACTCTTTCTGCTTCAATGGCTAGTTGATGGCTGCGGCGCATCTCTTTTTAAAGGTGTCTCTTTCATTTCTCTGAAGCCCAAGATTTGCGACTCCTCTGTGGAGGGGGCCTCCTCCATAGGACTTTGATCTTCTGTGTTGGAGGTCTCATCCTCCGCAGTATTAAACTGCCATTTAAAGACCCTATATGTCTGATAGTCTTCCAGGTCTCTGAAGAACTTTTTCCTTTTTTTAAGTTTTTGTTCTTCTTCCTCTATCGCCATAATCTCTCTAAGCTCACGGTTGTAGATCTTATACGCCTCTTCCTTCATTAGAGGGGATAGCTTCTCTTTAATTTCTAAGATCTCTTTATTCAGTTTAATGACTTTTTTCCTTTTTTTGTCAATCAGGAAGTTGAGAAGGCTCATTCCGGCCCCATTGAAAAAACTGGAACCATTCTTTCAAATCGGGGTCACCCTGATCAGGAAATATGTTCCACCTGAGGCTCCTAGGCACCATCTTTTCTTGGACATACTTCTCTAGGAATGCAATGTCCCAGGATGCATGCAACTCAGCTACCATGATGTTTTTGAGCCTCATAAATGTACCTCTCAAATCACTGGAACTGGACGTTGTTTTATCAAAAACATTGTCAACTGCAAGCTTGCGCTTGCTATGATATTCGAAAATATCCATGGAGACTATCTGCTGCTACCCAGGTGGGATGTGAAATAAATTGTAATACCACTCCTATCTCGGTCGATGTCCAATAGGAAGAAACGCGTCAGAGAGGAGACGTTACCGTCACGTACGACCGCTCGGAGTCCGTGCTGCAGCCGGACACGAGCCTACCCTTAGAAATTCTGGCACATTTACATCACGCCGATTTGAACTGCATAACTGTAAGTGTATTTTTTGCTCACATTAAACCGGTTTTCGAAGATATTACACTATCGCGACTTTATTTCCTGCACCCCGCAACTGGAGGGTATTGGACCTGTGGTCACTGCCTCCCGGATACAGGTCCAGAGTGAAGGAACCATTAGTGGATATAACCGGAACCATAGCGCTTTCCATTGGTTGACTGAAAAGGCACCCCAGTGTAGATTACACACGGAGGAAGTGGAAAGGGATTTTGAATCCATATTTCTGCGCTTTTCATTACTAAACCTGGTAAGGGACCATTTTGGGTGGTTCACGCGGAGTGTGTCAGCATCCACGTTTGCAGTGAAACTTATGTTATTTGTGCACACCTTATTTTTCTGTCTGGTAAGGAGGAATTTCACCTGGTGGTGGGCGTTATTGCACTGAAGTTGAAGATATTTCTTTGCTGTTGAGCACCTATTTGTTTTACCATTTATGGACACTTAAAGAGATATACACTGGACTTTCTTTGTACACCCCACTCACCTGTTATCCAAATTGTTGTTTTGCATAATTTTGGAAATCTTGATATTTTTTTTAGCGCACCTTTTTGATTTCAACACAATTGGTACAAGCCAGACTAATGTGACTATGTAATAAAATCCATACCTGGAATTCAACTTTAAAGCAGAGACATTGTTACAGTGGTGAAAGACCTGGGGCACTCCATGGGAAAAAATGAATTGGTGCATAACACTATGCTTACAGTGGAAGGGACTTAAAAAGACATACGTTGGTAAATACAAAATAGGCCTTCTTGCTGTACACAGCACACATACACCACAGCTCTTGTGAATAATGATGCATGGGTTAGATTAACAGAAGATCTGTGAATTACCAACCACAGTCAATGAAACGAACTGAGCCCAGCATAGGGTTCATTCGTTGCTAGGACACTGATGACCTCAAGCATCCTAGAAATCAATGGTGCATCTTCAGCCCCAAATCAGTTGCCAGCATATTATTCCCTGGCCGATAGCTGAATGTAAATATAACACTTAGCAAGGGTAAACATAATGTAATATTACTCAGTAAAGTTGATAACCAAGCAAGTACAAAAAAGTTGGCAATTGTTCAGCATAAAGAATGTCTAACAGTGAGGGCTAAGCATAACTGGCATGGAATGCCCAAATCAAGATAAACAGTAGCAGTGCCACCTAAAATGCAACTGTGAGCAGTAATTTGACTTGTTCTAGCAATGCAGGAGCTATACTGCCAGTGTGCATTAATGGTGGCTTTGCAAGGCTTAAACTTGTAGGCATTGTCAGAATTGATTGACACAAACAGTAAAGGGGAATGAGGAAAACTTGCAAGATGGTTGATAGGGGCAGTCCTTAAAATTGTTCTTCTGCCGACTAAAGTTGGGGCCTTTTAAATGAGCATTGGTGTACTTATGATAGTTCTTTAAACCTGCATGGCATGTGGTAAGATTGAAAAGGGTGCCATACAGTTCAGTGCAAGGTGGAATAGAAATGGGCCAGAGATAGTAATGATGTGATACAACTGCTGCTTTGAGTTGTAATGGTGCAGTGGGAACTTAAAGGTACTGAGATACAGAATTGCTATAAAGAGTGTGGATTGGGTGCTCTAATTGTCCTACTCTCAGTGGGTTGACTTTTTAGGGCTGGCTCACGCAGACAGATTTGTACATGTGGACTCTGTAGTCTGTAGCCACTACTGCACCCGCACACCTCTGTAGTCACTGAAACACTCCCCATTCCTGCACACTTCTTCCAATGGTGCTTGTTTATCTTTGGTCAGGAATACATTTTGAGGGCAGTGCTCATGTAAGAACAAGAAATTCTTGAGTGCTCATGGAATATGATGGAAGGAGGGAGGTAAAGAAGAGACAACGATTTTAAAAATATATATTTCTGGTGTTTGAAAACCCAGGGCACTCTAGATGCAGGACATGTGCCCCAGATGCCCAAAATTAGTGATGCCACACATTTAAGCATATCTAAACCCCAAAAAAACAAATATTTTGCCACTTACCAGTCCTAAGAGGTGGCTGCAATATTTTTATTTTTTCAGGCTAAGAACATTTCAGCAAGCACAGAAAATACATGTTGGTCTTGCCAGAAATGCAATGTCCTTGTCTCTTTCTGTCAGCTGAAAAAAACAGCAAAAACAATATTATCTTACTTGTGTAAACTACTAATTCCATGAACTACCTTTTACTGGGAATGAACAAAGACAGACATGTTCGAAATCCAGCCTGCCTGACACCATGGCTCCTTCTACAGATATAGTGGAGATGTGAGTTTAGACGAGAAGAAAACAGGATGTGTGTTATTTGCAGGATCATCAGGTGAAAATGAAGGGTGGAAACTTGGTATAGGGGTAATGGAAAACCTTATTGGTTTCCCCTCAAAGTCATAAAAATCCTCACTGCCTATATCAGGCATCCCAAATAATGATTATTTTTGGCAACATATCAAATAAATTCAATTTCTTGATATAAATATATCAACCATCCATGCTCCTGCGAGATGCATGCTTTGCGTCCCATAGGAAGTCATACAGCCGCTGCAAACTATCCACTCTAGTCGATTGCCCCTTCTTAAAATGTGCACACGATACTGTATTCATTCCTATGGAAAAGCCTTGTATTGTTGGGATACATAATAGATGGCCTCTTCATGGAAGTGAATGGGACATTGTGTGTGCGTGTGCAAAAGAAGCAAGCAACTGGCCAGGTTATTTTGCAGTGGCTATAGGACTCCCTGACGAACTTGCAGTAGCAGAAGGTTTTCAGTGGGAGTTGGAGGGGGATGAGAGAGGCAGTAAAATAAAGTATAACTGTATTAAAGTAAAGAAATTGAAACAAACTGGAAAAAGTAGTGGCAAACTGTTGGTTTGTAAGCTGTGCAGAGGTCCTCTTTGAATCCCTAGCAGATTTAAGCAGCTTCAGGGTATTTTTATGGTTTGGGTGAAGAGACTTTTTAATAATCAAGGCAGCAAGCAGAACTATGAAACTAAAGTTTAAAAAACTTTAGATGAAGGTGACCAGTCAATACGTTGTTCTTGCCACAATACTTCACTGTCCCAGTAAATGAATTTTGTCAATAGTTTTTTTTAGAACAGCAACTAATAACAGTTTTGCCAGAAGGAAGAGAAGCTTTATATTCTTACAAGTAAGTAGAATTTATGTTTGTCAGAAGGACGCCTTGGATCAATGTTCTGTTCAATTGTAAGCTAATCAGGTAAATATTCTTTATTGAAGTGCCAAGGCCAATGCTGCTTTTATGCTGGGAGCTAGAGAAGAGCAAACTGGTGCCTGCGGATTAAGAAGTCAGATTAGGATGATTATTGCATAGCGGGTAACTACAAATGCTCAATCGTCTGCCAGGCACATCCTGCTCTTCAAACTTGTTGCTTTTTCTCCTTATTTAAAAAAATATGTAAATAATTTCAGAGACTTTCCATGAAGCAGATGCGAGGAAGTACCCAACTCCAAATGGTGGAAGACGCCAATCCTATGCTGAGTAGGCCATCGCAACCGCGACATGGGGAGTCAGAGAAACACAAGAAAGGGGGCCTATGCGGGATTTTGATGGTGTTTTACACAGGTTATAAAAACAAGGCAATAAAAATAAAAAGTTATTTTATTACATCAAAAAATAACATTTAAAAGTGCAAAAGACAGAATGAGTACACCCAAACAAGTAAATGCATTCTAACAGGTAGGACATGGAAAAGTGCAAATTTTTTTCCCAAAACCAGAACATCCAGTAAATTGGTAATACATGTCCATCCACAAGACTTTACATGTTTCGCGGTATTTAGACCGCTTCTTCAGAAGTATTTTGTATAAGCAAGTGCATATGCTATAAATCAATAGGCAGGATAGGTGCCTCTTGTATACCCAAAAGTCTTCTGCAGTCTAAAAATGACATCGGAAAGGATACAACATATCAAAGTGACATGGTGTAATCCATAACATCGCACACCAGAATATGGTCCTTTACGAAAAAACGCAGGCGGCCAGAAAGTGCGGTCAACAGGCTTTACGGTCTAAGCTGTAAGGCCCCTTGATTAGACCCATAACAAAAGAGAATACCCAAATGGATCCCAGTATGATATATATCTCAACCTGCATCCGGGTCATAAATATTCAAAAACAGGAGACTGATGCCTGGACCGCACAGCACAAATGGCCGACTGTTACATGTTCAATTGGGATGAAGGTGTATTTTCATATATGGATACATATGGCCATCTAGCAGCTTTTTTCTAAAAAAAAAAAATATGCATCTTTTTCATCATCCTTAGAAGTACGAGACTGGCACACCAAGGATAAAGACTTTTATCCTTACAGGTAGAAACAAGATTGCAACCATCTACTATAGTTGTACCAATTAGAATGCAATAGGTATTTTAAATAGAATGAGACAAAAATTGCAAACCCTCTGTTTTTAAAGCACCTGCATGCTTCTGAAGGGCACCTCTCTCTTCTGTTGCCAAGGATAAAGAACAAATATGCAGGGGAAGGTGGCTTGCAACTTATCTATCCTTCTGGGATATTCTTCTATCATAGTGCAGGGACCATATCCCTCCTCAGGACCTCCTCAAATAAATTGGGTGCTGGGTGCATGATAGCAATTTATAAATATCTCAATGGGGATCTCAGCTTAGAAAAAAAACTGTTCAGTCGAAGGGATTGCATGAGGACAAGAGGGCATACAATGCGATTAGAGGAGAAGCGTTTTAACCTCAGGCAACGTGCGGGGTTCTTTACTGTTAGGGCTACAAGATTGTGGAATTCTCTACCACAAGAGGTGGTTTCTGCGGGAAGTATGGTGGCTTTCAAAAGACTCTTAGACGTACATCTCAAGGATCAGGACATTCAGGGCTATGTGAGATGATTACAGCCACACACACCTACACAGGTTGAACTGGATGGACTATTGTCTTTATTCAACCTCACCTACTATGTAACTATGTAACATGTAGGTAAAGCCAAACCATATGTTTTTTTAGTTTTGGGGAGTGAGAAAGAATTGGAATACCTGTCAGATTTCTACTGCTACCTAAGGCTCCATTAGAGAGATTTTCTCTCACTATCACAGAAACAACAATTTTAAGAGCTAGGAAGTGAGGAGAACTCTGCTGGTTGTAGGCAACCATAAATATGACTTATTTATAGCAATCCGTGATGATTACTTAAAGGATAACTCTACTATAAATACAGTTGTCCTTGAACTCATTGGATGCATACTCACTCCTCATGTACCAGGATTTTCTTGGCCAAAGACTAATCCCTCCACATCGAAACACCCCTGATGCTGGCATCTACTTTTCCATCCTAGAATTTATGCATGATACATTTTGTATTTTGATCAGCTTTAGTTATAGCTAACCAAGCAGTCCATGCTTTCCTTCAACTCGTGAAAATAAATTATTTCACTTGTTGGTTTAGTAGATTATTTCAGAAGAATACTGCTATGAGTTATGGATATTATTAGACCAGCAATCACTGGAAAATTTAGTAGTAATTTAGTAGCACTAGTTTGGGCTGTATGGATGATAGGCCCTGGGCTATTGGAGAGTTAATTGGTAGGAGTGTAAGATTGGAACTAGGGTAATGAGGAAAAGGCACTTCCTACCTGTGAATCTGTAAGGATGAATGGCCTGGGAGTACATGAAGCCTACAATAAAACCTTCACTGCTTATTGTTCTATTATTTAAGCAAAAGAAAACAGTGTGACCTTTGCTATTCAGGTGAGCCTAGATTGTCTACTGAAATTTTGGGGTATTCTGATCTGTAATCATTACTTCCTTTTACATTTTTTTATTTTATCAAGGTTGCAAAGACTTCTTAGGGAGCCACTGGGAATAATTTGATTCTCCTACATGTCCCATAGTTTTAAGCAATTGGTCTAGCAGACCAAATACAGCACTTGCTAGTATTAATTCTCAAACAACAATCTAGTGATTATAAAGTGCAATAGTGTTGGATAAAATTAATAAATCACACAAATATTAATATGATCAAATATGAATATATAAATAAACTAGATAAAAATTCAATTCCTGTGAATAAAAAGTGCATCGATCTTGATAAAGTAAATGGTATTTTTAGAATAAAAACTGTGATTGGTGATAATTTAAAACAAAAAGTGTCCTTGAAAAGAGTGATTGTCCAAAGTTCATAAAAAAGTGCTTGTGCTCAGGCTTGATAAATATTATCTCGGCTGTTTCATATCCCAAGTGGGTAATTTAGTTGGGTCACTTACCAATTGTAGTGGGTACTGAATGCCATACGGCACCAGAACCAATCAGGCTTTGTAAGCCCCCTGGGCTCAATGGATCTCCTCGAGATGTTATCCCATGGGCTGGCAACGGTCCGTCGGGCTCCCGTAGTATACGATCCAATTCAATATGGGGGGAGAAAGAATGCTCCAGATAGTGCAGTAATTTAGATTAAGGCAATTTATTTACCCTTTTTGAGGGTTTTCAGCATTAGAAATGACTTGCAGACATTAACATTGGTGGTCAGCGGTGCGGGCTGCACGTCCTCTCGGAACTAGCTTCCAGGTTCCGGCTTGCGCTCCAACCAACGTAACGTACCCACGCTATGCGTTCCAAGCTGACGCGTTTCATCACTTCCAGTGACATCTTCAGAGCCTCTTAACTTCTACAGCACCTCACATATATATTTATTTATTTATTAGAAATCTTTATTAGATTGCACATTATACCACACTCACCCTTTTTTCCAGTGGTGCGTGGAAATATACTAGTATATATTTTTTCTATAAGATGTCCCATAGTTACCTGCTCTGAATTTGGATCCAACAGCTTATCGAAAAAAATCAGGCCCCAGGCCCTTTGGTCTCTTTCATTTATTACAGTACATAAAACTGGAGGTTTTAGGGATGCAAGTTACCTAAATAAGCTTAAAATACGGGAGCAGATATACTGAATTGGCAGTAGGCCCTATGAGAGTGACCCTTTAGATTCTGATTAGATTGGATAGATGCTGATAAAAGACAACCAGATAAATCTGTGACCCTTTCAGCGCAGTAACAGTGTTTCCTTGCACCTGAATTCCTCTTCCAAGGTCCAGGCAGCAGCTTGTCTCCCAGGCCCTCTGTGACCCTCTGTTCAGCCAAGTCCCCTTTAGGCATAAAAAAAGTGGCAAGTACACCAACCTATAACTGGCCTTTGCAGCAAGGTGAACATGGAAGGGCAATGTACATCACAAACAAACCAAAGATTTCCCAACATACTTACCTGACATCCTGCAAAACAACTAGATTGGCCCTGTCTAACAGATTACAAGAAAAAGCAGGGGGTTTTATTTGCACAGATTTGCAAATATTTGCGTAGGTCACAGTGTCCACGTCAAATGGACCTCTGTATATACTGCTCTCCAACTCTCCAGACTGCAAATTTCCAGAGCCTCCATAGTAGGAGCACATATAAGAATGGATAGATTAAGAGCAGGTATGCCTGAAGGGAGCCCACCCCTCTTTAAAGGCACAGAGACGCACTTGACTCCCAACAAGAGCACAAAGGCAGCGAAGGCATCCAGTGCATCCCTGAACCCAATTCATCAAAGCACCTCATCAAGTAGCTTGATATCCAGGGCCCTAAGCACATGGTTCATGCTGAATCCAGGTCCTGGCCACGATGTTTCACACAGGCCTTCTCTGAGGGAACAACCCCAGGGGAGATAAAGCGTTCTGAAAAAGGTGCTCCCATAAATGTATTATCCACCCATACCATCTGCTCAGACCATACCTCCAAAAAACACCATCTGAAATTAGCTGAGTTAAATAAAGGTTCAAGATATAGTTGTTAATCTTTCCCTCACTGCTTACTGGAATCTCCTTCCAGCAACAGGCTGAAGCAATCAACCCACCAGGATTAGGGAAAACCTGTAGAACCCAGAAAAGGTAAATATCAGCTTAAGCTTGTTACACATTTTACATTTTTTAGAGCCACAACTGCTTAGGGTGGGGTCGCTACATCAATATAACTGCTAAAACACAGGAAAATGACAGGTTCCCTTTCTGTTGCAGCGCTACCACTGAAAGCCCACCCTGGGAAAAACACTGCTCTGAATCTCTGAGTAAGAGGTTTAAAGCTGGACATAGAAGGTTAGTTCTTTTATCATTGATCTGTCTATGGTAGCTTAAGTATGTAAAAATAATGCTGGGGAAGGGATGTTGCTAGACCCTGGTACTTAGGGCACAGGTCCCAGGTCTCCATCCAGGTGCCCAGGTCTAAAGCCATCAATTAACACTTATTATGGAGCAACCTTTTTTATCATTATCCTGGTTACCTATCTGATTCGAAGATGTATACCTCAGCTATATGAAAGCTTGGAAGTAGTTTGCCAACAACCCTGGATTAGACAGGCAGAATGGGGGGTCCCCCTAGGGTGTGGGACTTTACCGGCAAACACACTTCCACAAAATATATAAAAGTTAAATAATTTTATTAACAAAATTTAAAATAGATCTTACATAGATCTGGAGTGTCACATAGTTTGTACAGAAAATAGGTATAAATGCAATTTCAAAAAATAGAGAAAAAATGGTGATGCATATACTCAAAGGTATATGTTGGCTTCTTGAAGGAAATCCACAGACGCAGTCTATGTTACCTATCTGAGGTGGCAGAAACTGCTCATTGCTCAAGGTAAACCCAACAACCTCTGGAGGGACTCTAGTTAAGAAAGGCTGCTATAGAGGGTCAGAAGGTGCTAACCATTTGTATCCTTTTGTTTACAAGACACAAAGACATCTCTGCCTTAAGGCTACGTTCACATGTGAGCGTAGCGATCGCGGTGATTCTGCCCGCAATCCGGAAATCATTGCAAATTGCGGGACGCCTGTGCGTTGCCCGTGATTTGCAATAGCACCCCAATAGCACCCCAAACGCTGTGCGATGTTGCCGCGATTTCCGTGAACAGCGCGCAAACAACGCATGATGCCCCAAAGAAGCTCTTGTACCTGGGCAGGCGGAAATCCCGGGAACATCGCACGTGTTTGGGGTGCTATTGGGGTGCTATTGCAAATCACGGGCAAATCACGGGCAACGCACATGCAATGATTTCCGGATCGCAGGCAGAATCGGGGTGATTCTGCCCGCGATCGCTACGCTCACATGTGAATGTAGCCTTAATGTAGACCAGAAAGTGCTTTAGAGGTTTCCAGTTTTTTTTTTTTTACTGTAGGCCAGACAGAAGGTAGAAAGCTTGCTTCCCTACCTGGGAATGAACAACGCTCAAGGGAGCGAAAGGGACAGTGACAGATGGACAAAAATGGGAGAGACAAAGGGAAGGAGAAGAGTAGAAGATAGAGAGACCTTAAAAGGAAATGGGTGTTTTCACAAAAAACATCATATAACCAGGAGGGTAAGAACCTATATAACACTATATTAACTGTGGCATAGATTATCATACAAAGAATTATATCCTCAATATTTCTTGTTGGGAAAAAAATCCCTTCTTGGTGAAAGGAGTACAGGATTTTAACAAATTTTGTAGCTAATCCCTACATTTAACTGTTCTGAATAAAAAGCTGTTTGTGTCCTTTCCATAATTACTTCTGAATTGAAAGGTCTGTGTTCAGTATAACCACCTGGTGTGCTTTTGGTGTTTAACCACTTCTGGAATGGAAGATTTTACCCCCTTAATGACCAGGCCATTTTCTGCAATACGGCACTGAGTTGCTTTAACTGACAATTACATGGTCCTGTATAGCTGTACCGAAATACAATTGATGTCCTTTTTTCCCCCACAAATTGAGCTTTCTTTTGGTGGTATTTGATCACCTCTGCGGTTTATATTTTTTGTGCTATAAACAAAAAACCACAACAATTCTGAAAAAAAAACAATATTTTTTACTTTCTGCTATAAAACACAGCCAATAATAAAAAAAAAAAAAATCAAATTTTTTCATCACTTTAGGCCAAAATGTATTCCACCACATATTTTTGGTAAAAAAAATCCCAATAAGTGTATATTGATTGGTTTGCACAAAGGTTAGCGTGTCTACAAATTAGGGGATATATTTGTGACATTTTTATTTATTTATTACATTTTTTACTGGTAATGGCAGGGATCAGCGATTTTTAGCGACATTGCGGCTTATGGATGGGAGACCTAACTGACACTTTTGAGGGGACCAGTGACATTACTACAGTAATCAGTGCTAAACAAATGCACTGTTACTGTACTAATGACACTGGCAGGGAAGGGGTTAACACCAGGGGCGAGTTAAGGGTTAAGTGTGTCCCTAGGGGGTGCTTTCTAACTGTGTGGGTGGTGGACTCTATAGATGAGCATAGAGATCTGTGTTCTTGAATAGCAGGAGCACAGGATCCCTGTGTTTATCTCTGACAGAACGGCGGTCTGCCTTGTTTACATAGGCAGACCGTCCTTCTGTCTCTATGGGGATCGATTGGTGGTGGCCAGCGTGCGCCCCCACTGGCTATTTCACGAAACGACATACAGGTAGGTTGTTTTGCATAATAGAGCTGACCTGCCTCAGTAAATATGCTGCAGCTGCTCGGCAAGTGGTTAATGAGGAAAGCTACAATGTCTGCATCCCTTTAGAAGTAATTAACCCTTGGAGGGAATTATTAAATTCTTATCGCAGGGGATTACCAAACAAATGAGCTTAGCTCATTCTTTTGGCTCAATGTTGGAGGAAAAGATCCATAGGCCACACATCATGAAGCAGTCCATACGCATGAAATTAGATTAATGGCAGCCTCAGCCTGGACTCCAGCCAGGCCACGCCCCGAAGCGTTTTGCTTCGCCCTTTGGAGTTTAATCACGGGGATCATTCTTCTGGCTTTTGTCATGCAGCAAGTGTCGGTCTTCCAGCTGGACTCCTGTCAGCCCCATCCACTTGATACTTGAAAAAGTCAGCTCTGGTGTCCATACATAATCCTCAGAGTTTATTTATAAAAAAACAAGTATTCCAGTATACAGCAGAACGTTAACGTGTTTTGGCTTAAAAAGCCTTACTGAGCATACGTAGATCAGCTACAAGTATGGGTTTGTAAGTCGCAGCACTTTAGATTTCTGCTGTATACTGGACCACTTGGTTTTTAATAAATACATTCTGCGGATTATGTATGGACTCCAGTGCTGATGTTTTCTATTGTACGTGATGCCTAAAATTTTACTTGTATCTTAGCACAGACATCTGAGAAAATTAGTGAGCCAATCACACAAGCAGGAAATGACATTTCTAGGGCGTTCCACACTCCAGAGGTATACACAATGCCTCCAGCTTGCCATATCGCAATGACATTTTAACATTTTTTTTTTTTTTTAGAAAACTACGCTGACTTCAGACTGAACTGGAAAGGTCATTTTTACTGTTGGATTAAAAAATGGCTTGTGTAACAATTTTATATGGTATATTAATATTTTTTTTATTTTACAAAAGTGGAATTCTGCTTTAACATTTACAGCATGAATAAAACACTGTGTGTTTCCCTATAATCTGATAAGTATATTAATTTCAAAGTAAAATCTAGAAAAGCCGCTAAATGCACAGAGGAAATAGCTGGGAGCTGCTTTACCTGCCAAAGGATTTGTAAAGTATCTACACTGATCATCTATAACTTTATGACCACTGACAGGTTAAGTGAATAACATTGATTAACTCTGAATCTGAAGGTTTGTGGGCTATATTAACCACTTGCCGACCGCTTACTATATATATATATACGGCGGCAGGGTGGCTCGTACAGGCAAAACAACGTATGGATACCTTGCTCGCTTGGTGGCAGCTAGGGAGCGTGCGCCCGCTGCCGTGGCATGCTCCCACCCCCCATCATGAGCGGGGAAGCCAATGCGTGTGTCAGGCGGCTCCAATTGCCGCCTGACACCCGCGATCGCTCCCCGCTGAGAGAGAAGGATGGTCGGCTGTTGTAAACACAGTCGACCGTTCTTCTCCCTAGAATGGTAATAGAGCCCCTGTGATCCCTCTATATAGGATCACAGGTCTCTATGGTCATTTCAGAAGCAACGCCCCCCCCACAGTTAGAATCACTCCCCTAGGCTCACATTTAACCCCTTGATCACCCACAGGGTTAACACCTTCCCTGCCAGTGTCATTACTACAGTAACAGTGCATATTTTTAGCACTGATTAGTGCAGTAATGTCACTGGTACCCCCAAAAGTGTCAAAAATATCAGTTAGGGGTCCGAACTGTCTGCTGCATTGTCGCAGTCCCGCAAAAAAATTGCAGATCACCGCCATTACTAGTTTTAAAAAAAAAAAAAAAAACAATAAAAATTACATAAATCTTTCCCTTGCTTTGCTTAGTAGATGCAATAACTTTTGCACAAACAAATCAAAATACGCTTATTGCAATTTTTTGCCAAAAATATGTAGCAGAAAACAAATTGACCTAAAATGTCAAAAAATTTTGATTTTTGAATTTCTTTTTTGAGAATGTCATATAGCAAAATATTGTTTTTTTTTTCAAAATTGTCGCTCTTTTTTTGTTTATAGCGCAAAAAAATAAAAATCGTACAGGTGATCAAATGCCACCAAAAGAAAGCTCTATTTGTGGGAAGGACATAAATTTTATTTGTGTACAGCGTCACACGACCGCGCAATTGTCCGTTAAAGAACCACAGTGCCGAATCACAAAATAGGGCCTGGTCATTAAGGGGGCAAATCCTTCCGGTCTTAAGGCTACATTCACAACTGAGCGTAGCGTTTTCGCGCGTTTTTACCGCGATTTTACCGCAATTTTTACCGCGATTTTACCACGATTTTTACCGCGATTTACAGGCGTTTTTACAGGCGTTTTTTGTGCAGGCGTTTTTAGATTGAATAGAAACCAATGGAAAACGCCTGTAATCTGCCCAAAAAGAAGCTCATGTACTTTTTTGAGCGTTGGGCGTTTTGCTTACAGCGTCAAAACGCTCAGATGTGAACAGGGGCCATTGAAATTAATAGCATTTGTCTTGTTGGGCATTTTGAGAGCTGATCCTAGAGCAGAAAAACTCCCCAAAAACGCCCCAAAACGCCTACATGTGAACGGAGCCTAAAGTGGTTAAGTGGCAAGTAAACATATTGTCCCTGAAGTTGATGTTTTGAATGTAGAAATAATGGGCATTGCATTTTGTTTTAAATGGGGCTACTTCGCTGCAGACTGGTCAGGGTGCCCATGCCACAGCCAAAAGTGCCTACAATGGGCACATGAGCATCAAAACTGGACCTGGTATGATGAATTAGGTTTACTTTTACATCATGTGGTTGAAAAAACTGACAGGTGGACCGGATCGGAAAGCCCATATGAAAGGGGCCTTAAGGTGTGCCTTTATATCTTCCTGGAGTTCATCTTTTTAAAATCATTATTTGCAACAAATGTTTTATGCTTCATTTAGTATATGAGAAAATTACCCAATTGGAGCACAGGAAAGACTCATGGGCCCTCTCTCTTATAGGATTACCAGTGTATGCCAGTCGGTATTCCTGCTGATTGACTGCCATATCAGCTCTCATTTTCTTTTAATTCATTATAAAGTGACACCTAAAAGAAAAAAAAAAAACAGTGAACAGGATGGTGGACCAGGTGACCTGCTATGGCAGAATACCTTCTAGTATCTCTGATCCATAGTGACGGCATTAACAAATACAAAACTAAATGTTAAAAACTGCAAGAGAAAGAGGCCAGCGCTAGACTCGGGATCTATATGACGAAGTACCAGGGGAACTTTTTCTATACACTCCATCCGGCGGAGAAAGAACATAACTCTTTCAAGAGTGAGATAGGAAACAAACCTTTTCTGTCCTCATCTAAATTATTTGTCAGAGCCGAACTGGTAGTGGAAGCAAAAGGTATAAAGCACCCATTCAGCTGAGAAAATGGAAAATGTATTTCACCGCGACATTCTTTTTCCCTTTTCTTTCATTGTATCCCTGGTTCATTCTAAACATTTTTCAAACATCTAGCATTTCTCTGCTAGAGTTTTGTAGCGTTGTACATTTGCAGATATTTTATACAGAACAGAATATATTAGAGGCAAAAACATCTTCCACGGCTTGCTTTTTTAGAACAGAGTATGGGTAGTAAATAAGCATTTAGGTAAGCTGTGAACAAAAGAAGTATGATTAGAGATTTGTGGAGATGCAGGGCCACCATCTTCCTCCAGCTTTCTGCTTAGTGCTACAGCCTTTTCCCGCTGGCTTACCTGCTCCTTCTGACTACATATGCCACTTTTTTTTACTGACAAAACATTTACTGACAGAGAGCAGTTTTTACTGACAACCTGAAATATGACATAAACTCAAATCCAAATTTTGACTCTACCTGCACAGAGTTTGCATGTTCTCCCTGTGCCTGTGTGAGTTTCTTCCGGGAAATCCGGCTTCCCCCTACACTCCAAACACATGCTGGTAGATCAACCTCTTCCGGACCACCCGCCGAAGATTTACTGCGGCAGGCAGCCCCTCCTGCGCGAACCGACATAGCTGTACGTCGGTCATGCGCCTGCAGCTAACGCGGTGCGCCCCCGCCCCCACTCGGCAAGTGGGGACTCCGATGCATGGGGCCAGGCACCCGCGATCGTTCCCCGCTGAGAGAGAAGGACGGTCAGCTGTTGTAAACACAGCTGATCATTCTTCTCTCTGGAATGATCCCAGAGCGCCTGTGATTCTTCTATGTAGGAACACAAGTCTCTATGGTCATTTCAAATGCCCTGCCCCCCCCTCCACAGTTAGAGACACTCCCCTAGGCTTACATTTAGCCCCTTGATCACCCACTGTGTTAACCCCTTCCCTGCCAGTGTCATTAGTACAGTAACAGTGCATATTTTTTAGCACTGATTACTGTAGTAAGGTCACTGGTCCCCCCAAAAGTGTCAAAAATGTAAGTTAGGGGTCCGATCTGTCTGCCGCAATGTCGCAATACTGCTAAAAATCACAGATCGGCGCCATTAATAACAATAAAAATGACATAAATCTTTCCCGTAGTTAGTAGACGCAATAACTTTTGCGCAAACCAATCAAAATACACTTATTGCAATTTTTTTTTACCAAAAATATGTAGCAGACAACAAATTGGCCTTATATGTTAAAAAATTTTGATTGTTTATTTTTTTTCTGGAATGTTATATAGCAGAATGTGAAAAATATTGTTTTTTTTCAGAATTGTCGCTCATTTTTTGTTTATAGCGCAAAAAAATAAAAATCGCAGAGGTGATCAAACACCACCAAAAGAAAGCTCTATTTGTGGGAAAAAAAGGATGTCAATTTTATTTAGGTACAGAGTCTCACGACCACGCAATTGTCCGTTAAAGTAACGCAGTGCCGAATTGCAAAAAATGGCCTGGTCATTAAGGGGGCAAATCCTTCCGGTCCAGAGCTGGTTAATTGGCTACTGTCTAAATTGGCCTCACTACGTGTGTGTATGAATGTGAGGGACCTTAGATTGTAAGCTTCTTGAGGGCAGGGACTGATGTGTATGTATAATGATTATGTAAAGTGCTGCAATAATTGATGGCACTATATAAGTACCTGTAATAAAAAACTAATAAATAAAGGACAGATTGGGCTTTCATTTGGTGGGGATGTTAATGCAGATCCTAGGAAAACTGGCCCAAGATACTAAAAAAATACCATTCTTTTAAAATTTAGCGTTATATTTTTATTTCATTACCATGACCCACCACAAAAAAAAAAAAAGATTTTTTTTTTTTCAGGGATCTCTTCCAGGAAGGAGGAATAGATACATTGTATGTTTTCCTCCTGCTAGAAGAGAAGTCTGTTTCTCCTCTTCAGAGGAGAAACAAAAGTAGTGGGCTAAAGAATGAATGATCACTGTGATAGCCAATCAGAGGTTATCACAGTGAACATGTGATCAGGGTCCGGCTCCCCCAAGTCCTAATAATTAGTAAGAGACTCAAGGCTGTCACCGACAGCCCAGTCTCAGTGCTGGGAGTGTGCGATCAAGTGCACTTCCAGGACAAACAGAGGAACACAAATACTGTATGTGACACTCAGGATTGAAGCCCACATCCTGGATGCCACATATACGTATGTGTTCCCCGGTCCTGAAGCGTACAATGCACACATATGCCACAGTCCTTCTTCCCACAAAATATTCCTAATTGCTGTGCCACAAGTGATAGTCTCACAGACACAAATAAACCTCATAACAAAGGATAATTAAGAAAGAGGTGGAAGAACAGCCATCAAGTCCTGCAGTTGTGAAGTCCAGAGTCCCAGAGGAATCATAATCTTCTTAACTTAATACTTTATTAAAATCAGTAAGGCTGGGATCATATATGTGCGAATTGGATGTGGGTTTCTCCGCATCTAATTGGCATGACATGCGAGTGTGACCAGCTCTCAATGGAGCTGGTTCACACAGGTCTGGGGCAACCACGGAGCGGATTGCAAAAGGGTCCTGTGCATGTTTGGGTTGGTTCAGGTGTGAAATCAGGCAAAATTTCGGACCTGAATTGTTGAAAAGATACACACCAGACCCAAGGCAAGAACCCGCAGCCACTTTTATGTGAACCCAGCCTAACTGTTGAAACAATGAACATTTTGGCCATGAGGAACATCCAAGAATGGGCTTAGATCCACCTTGTTCTCTACACATGAAGCCCCTTAGCTCAGCTAATATTTGTATTTTACAAATTCTAGGCCTGTATTTCCTCATTGACTGTAACCAACCTTGGCCACTAACCATACTGATCCAGAAAAGTGCAAAAAGACATACTTTTTAAATCTGATAAAATTACATTTTTTTATTTAACTATAATAAGACCAAATAACAGACAAACATGTGTATACAGTAGTCCATTTCGGTGTCCCCTAATCTGAACAAAAGAGACCATGTGACACTGGATTAATTGAGTAAGCGCTTCAAATTTTCTGGATACAGCAATATGGTGATTGCTACAAGGCTCTTATATCACCTGCTTTGTGTCTGCTTTCCATACCATAGGAAGGGGACGCTCTAGTGCAGAGTATTGATATTAGTCAGCAACCTATGGTTAATTTTGGGATGGTTAGGGAATGCTAGAACAATCCTAAAGAAGCACTAAATAAGAGTGAGGTGGGAGTTATATGTTAAAGTACCTCAATACTAACTATGCTACCCCTTGACCTTGATTTACCTGGAAGAACTACCTATTCCTTAAAACACAGCTTCCCAACCATAGCATGTAATCAAGGTATTTCCAACACATGCAAGTTGTTCAACCACTTAAGGTCGGCCCTATAGCAGCTTTACTCCTCTAGATAGGTGTCACTGCTGGTGTCTTGCCCTTGCTGTGATTACACACAGCGGAAGCTGATCGGCAGGTGCCATGTACCCAATGTCCTCCGGCACCCTCCGATCATTAGGCAGAGAGAGAGAGAACGGCAATCTGCCTATGTAAACAAGGCAGATCGCCGTTCTGACAGGAGGAAAGGGATTGAATTTGTGTCCCTGCAAAACAGGGAATAAATTCCATCTCTTCCCATAGCAAACTCACTTTACACAGTGTAGTAAAATGCTGGCAAGGCACACAGTTAACCCTTTGATCACCGCTGATGTAACCCTTTCCCAGCCAGTGTCATTAGTACTGTGACCGTTCAAATTTTTATCACTGATCATTGTATTAGTGTCACTGGTTCCCGAAAAGTTAAAGCGGCGTTCCATCCTCAAATACCTTTTTTAACTAAAAATACCCCTATAATACTAATCCATCGCCCTTTACAGAACCGCTATTCTCATACAGTGGAACCTCGGTTTACGAGTACCGCGGTTTACGAGCAACTTGAAAGACGAGCAATCGTTTTTCTTTTTTTTTTCTTTGGTTTGCGAGCGCCGCTTTGATATACGAGCGGCACCCGCACCCGGAAGTGCCGTCATCAGCCGAGCCGAGCCGAGTGTCTCCGATAACAGCAGAGCGGATGGGCGCAGAGCGGATGGGCGGAACCCCTGCACCTGCATACTACAAACGTGAGGCAAATTAACGTGAGAAACGTAAGGCAAACGTGAGTCAAATTATGAAAGTACTGTACTGAAAGTGATTCTAATTAGACTAATGGCAGTGGACAGTGTCTCTAAAATAAGTGCCAACAGTGCTAAATAAACTCTCCCAGGTCAGGATCCTTCACATGCAGCAGCTCTTTCCATAGGTCACCAGCTGTATGTCATATAAAGGAAAAAACACAAAATACTGTACACTGCACAATACTGTACATGTACAGTATACAGTACAGTACAGTACATACTGTGTTTTGTGAATGACACCTGGATATAAATCTGTTGACTGGTGTGCAAGGGGCCTAAAGTTTGACACAAGAAGCTGATGTGCGGGCATTGCCTCAGGAATAAATGTACAGTACCAATGTGAGTTTTTGATAGACATGGCTGCTTTCTTTACACAAAGGAAGCGTTATTCCCAGCACCATTTACAGTACAGGCTGGTACAGTACATGGGGCTGAACACAATGAATGCCTTGTACAGTACTGTACTGTACTGTATACAGTACATACAGGCTGGTGCAGTACACAGGGCTGAACACAATGCCTTTTACAGTACAGTACAGTACAGTACAAATTCTTCTTTCTCTTTCTCAATGCAGGATTGTGGGTTATCATTTCACCATCTTTGTTGGCGTACCTCACCAATAATGCCCCCAAGTAAGAAAAAAAAGGTGGAAAAGGAAGGCAGTAAGAAGAAGGGGGTGATTACAGTGGATGTTAAAAAAGAAATCATTACGAAACATCAACAGGGTATGCGAGTGTCCGACATTGCAAGATTATATCAGAAGTCTACTTCAACAATTTGTACAATTTTAAAGAAAAAAGAAGAATTAATGGGGCTAGATGCAGCAAAAGGAGTCTCAGATGCAGCAAAAGGAGTCTCTAGAGTACCAAAGCAGCGGCCACGTGTTCTGGAAGATGTAGAAAAGTTGCTTCTTGTCTGGATAAATGAGAAGCAACTAGCAGGTGATACTGTGTCCGAGCACATTATCTGTGAGAAAGCAAAGGCCTTATACACCGACCTTGTAAGCAAACTGCCAGGTACATGAACAGGAGGAAGGCTTCAAGGCAAGCAGGGGATGGTTTGATAACTTTAAGAGGAGAAGTGGCATCCATAGTGTTGTGAGGCATGGAGAGGCTGCGAGCTCTGACACTAAGGCAGCTGAGGCATTTATTGTCGAGTTCAAAGAGCTCATGGTTTCCGAATGTTACCTGCCCCAACAGGTTTTTAACTGCGATGAGACGGGGCTTTTTTGGAAGAAGAAGCCAAAGAGGACCTACATTACAGCAGAAGAGAGTGCACTGCCCGGTCACAAGCCCATGAAAGACCGTCTTACCCTCTTGTTTTGTGCTAATGCAAGTGGGGATTTCCAAATCAAGCCCCTGCTCGTGTATCATTCTGAGAATCCTCGAGCCTTCAAGAAGTACAAGGTGCAGAAGAGCCAGTTAAATGTTATGTGGAGGTCCAACAGCAGGGCTTGGGTCACTTGTATCTTGTTCGTTGAGTGGATCAATGAGGTCTTCGGTCCTTCAGTGAAGAGATATCTCTTAGAAAACAATCTGCCACTCAAAGTCTTGCTGCTAATGGATAATGCTCCTGCTCATCCTCCAGGCCTTCATGACGACTTACTGGAAGAATTTGAGTTCATTAAGGTCAAGTTCCTTCCTCCCAATACCACTCCATTAATCCAACCCATGGATCAGCAGGTCATTTCCAACTTTAAAAAGCTTTACACCAAAGCACTATTTCAGCTATGCTTCGAGGTCACTGAAGGAACAAACCTTAGCCTCCGAGAGTTTTGGAAAGATCATTTCCACATTGTGAACTGCCTTAAAATCATCGATAAATCCTGGAATGGGGTCACCAAGAGAACCCTCAATGCTGCTTGGAGAAAACTGTGGCCTGATTGTGTTCCTGGACATGACTGTGAGGGGTTTGCTCAGGAGCAGGAGCCACCAGTTGTCGATGAAATTGTGTCCTTGGGTCAGACTTTGGGACTGGAGGTGAATGAGGATGACATTCAAGAGCTGGTGGAGGAACATAACCAGGAGCTGACCACTGATGAACTGATGGATCTGCACCAAGACCAACAGCAAAAGGTTATGGAGGAGATCTCATCTGAAGAGGAGGATAAACAGGCAGAGGAATCCATCCCTTCAAATGAGATTAGGGAGATGTGTAAAATGTGGGAAACAGTGCAAAATTTTGTAGAAAAGCACCACCCGAATAAGGCTGTAGCGGTGCGAGCGAGCAATCTGTTTAATGACAATGCAATGTCACATTTCCGCCAAATTCTCAAAAGGCGACAAAAGCAAGTGTCATTGGATAGGTTCCTTGTTAAAGTTAGTGATGGACATCCTACACAATAACCACCCTCCTCCTTTACACTCTCTTGTCTCCCTCACACCAGCTACAATTCTTTTCAAAGGCAAAGTGCAGGTTAATTTGTTTCATTTTTACTGTACAGTACAGTACTGTATTTTGAAGTTCAGCTTAGTTTGTTTTATTTCTACAGTACACTTTATACTGTATTTTGTATTGCCATAATGAATAAATGTTTGTGGAACGAATTATCTGAGTTTCCATTATTTCCTATGGGAAAATCCGCTTTGATATAAGAGCGCTTTGGATTACAAGCATGCTTCTGGAACGAATTATGCTCGTAAACCAAGGTTCCACTGTACTTACAAGGTGTACAGTATTGGATTTTAGTCAAAATCTTACTTTTAAAAACGCTGTCTGGGCGCCCCCATCTTGGATGTGGGCATCTTAAGCTGCAGTGTAATCTGCTGTGTCCTTCTTCCTGATTCCAGGGAGTGTTCTGGGAATTCTTCCTGATTCCAGCCTCCTGGGAGTGATGACAAACATCTCCCAGGATGCAATGCAAAGGCGGAAGTGATGTTGGTGGCCGTGGCCACAGAGGGGGGAGAAGGAGGAAGTGCAATCGAAAATGCCCTGAAAATAAGGTAAGGGACCCCCGAAAAGAATTGAAAATGCCCAATTGTTGATCAGCATAGCGAGCATTCCAGGAATCACTAAAGTTGCAAAAAAGGCCGGAACTCTGCTTTAAATACTCACTAACCCTCGCAGAGTTTGGTGTCTAGTTGCCAACATCCCAAATATAGCACGAAAAAACTCCTATGGGTTGCGGGACTTTAGGGGCAAGGAGAACACCACAAACACATATATAAAAAAATACAATACTTAATGAATCATATTAAAAACATAAATATAATATTTATATTTATAAGCATATACTGATTATATTAGATGTTGCACTTGTTTCCAACACACCCAATGCTTTTCGGGAAATGAGAGAAGAATAGATAGGAGATAAAGGTGAAAGAAGTTGGTCCCAGTTTTCTCGACAGAGGTCCCTCGTAAGACAATCTGCTGTATCAATGAGAGGGGGGCGCAGAGGACACAGGTGATAACAGATGTAGTGTGCCGTGGTAGTTTAGAGTCTTCAATTATAAAAGTATGAGTGTCAGCCTGCGTTATGCAGAGCAATTCTGTCGTCTGCGTCCTCCCAGAGCAGCCTTCTTTCACCTTTATCTCCTATCTATTCTTCTCCACTGGAATATATCTGGCTCTTCCACCTCTCCATTGTACTGGTGGATTATCAAATTTAAAAATCAATGTATGCACATTATTTCCTACATCTACACCCCTAACGAAGGGCATTTCCCCGAAACGCTTTGGGTGCATTGGAAACAAGTGCAACACCTGTAAATGTTATAATCAATATATGTCCTATACACATTTTTGTATGAACATTATGTGTTCTACTCTCTCTTTTACTGTAAATGTATTTGTGTGTCAATAACATGTTTTATGTTTTTAATATGATTCATTAAATATTGTATTTTTTTATATATGTGTTTGTGGTGTTCTTCTTGCCCCTAAAGTCCAACAACCCATAGGGGGTTTTTTGGTTCCCAAAAAGTGTCAGTTAGTGTTCGCAGAATGTTCGCTGCAATATCGCAGTCCCGCTATAAGTTGATTCTTGCCGTTACTACTAGTTAAAAAAAAAAAAAAAAATCCCATAGTTTGCAGACGCTATAACTTTGGCGTAAACCAATTAATATACGCTTATAGTGATTTTTTTGTTCACCACAAATATGTAGCAGAATACATAATGGCCTAAATGTATGAAGAAATTACTTTTTTTTTTTTTTTTTTTTTATTGGATATGTTTTATAGTACAAAAAAAATATATAGTTTTTTTTTCAAAATTCTCTGCCTTCTTTGTTTATAGCACAAAAAACAAAAAAGCAGAGGTGATCAAATACCACCAAAAGAAAGATCTAGTTGTGGGGAAAAAGATACATTTTATTTGGGTACAGAGTTGCATGACTGCACAATTGTCAGTTAAAGTAACGCAGTACCGCATCGCTAAAAATGGCCTGGTCATGAAGGGGTGTAAATCTTCCGGAGGTATAGTGGTTTAAGCTGAACTCCAGGCAGATATAAAATACACAAAATAATGCATCTCTGCATTTATCTATACAAAGTTCTTTTTGTTAAATGGAGGCAGAGGAAATACTTGAATTTGAATTGGTATCATTCTCTTGGAGCCTCCTGTAGAGCAGAGCTCAATTTGGGTGAGGGAGAAGCGGTACAAGGAGCCAGTCAGTTATGCTGTAGTATTTATGTGCTAAAAAGGGACATACTCATAGGAGGCGAGAGCTGAGTGTCAGAGAAATGACAAAAATCTTCTTTTCTTTGTTTCTCCGCTTCCTGTCTAGTCACAGGCTGGGGGAAGGACAAGACCTGTAAGTGTTACTTCACTGCAGGCAGAGAAAAATATTTCTGTCTATCCAGTCCTGAGATTTACACAGCTCTGCCACACACCCCAGCTTTGTCTGGCAGGGCAGAAGACCTTATTTTTCAGCCCTATTTGGCAACAAGGAGATCCTGTTTCTGGTACAAGAAAGTAGCAATTTATTTAATTAATTTGGCCTTATAATGCATATAATATCTGCACCAAATCCACAGAAAGCCCCACCCCTTCCTAAAAAAGAAAAATTTGATTTAGGGATGCAAGTGGATGTAATAGACAACATCAGACCATTTTCCAGTTTCTACACCCCTTCCTAAAATGAATTAAAAAAATTGTCACGTCCCTCATCTATCAACAAAGACCCCCCAGAAAACCTTTGCTCTGATACTGTTAGCCGACTTCATGAGCGCCACCTCCCGGACAACATTCCACCATCTGAAGCAGGTTGAAGATGCCAAAAAAGATGTTGCCTAGAGATTTCGTAGAGATACCAGCTACCATTGTCCAGACTGTCCCTCCCAACCTGGCCTGTGCATTGAAGAATGCTTCCGACTTTATCACACATTCCTAAAATATTAGCCCATATTTTTAATCATTTCCCCATTTTCATCATCTGTGCTGACCATTTTCCAGGTTTCCTCAAATAACCATGCCACTGCCTTCTACGTAAACTGACCCTGGCCTGTCTTATTGATTACGCCTTCTGCCTACCGTTTGGACTGCTTCCCTGTGAACTGACCCTGGCCTGTTTTATCAACTATGCTTCTGCCTACCACTTGGACTGCTTGCATGTGAACTAAACCTGGCCTGTTTTATAGACTTTGCTTCTGCCTACCACTTGGACTGATCTGTTGCCCTGCTACTGTACTACACAGGGGTCTCACATATGTGAGGGGCTCCAGAATTGTTTTTCCGGATGGAGAAAACTATTTTTTTTTGTTTCGTAATTTCCGGATTAGGGTCTGGAGTCCAGGAGCTTCAAAGAGATTTGGGTGGGAGAAGCCTCTACAGGTCTTAGCTGACCCGAGGCCCTCAGCCTGCTGCTGACTTACTGCCATCATGCCTCTACCTGCCGCATGAACTGACCACACCTCTGCCTGCTACCTGTTCTATGGAAATAA
This sequence comes from Pelophylax lessonae, assembly GCF_965119305.1. Classification (NCBI taxonomy): domain Eukaryota; kingdom Metazoa; phylum Chordata; class Amphibia; order Anura; family Ranidae; genus Pelophylax; species Pelophylax lessonae. The sequence continues at coordinate 88,006,009 of NC_138773.1, read as the reverse complement.
TTAGCTGTAGCAAGAGGCAGTATGTTTATGAAGGGCTGGAGAGCGGTACAATAATGAGTGTCTGCAGGTTACAGTGTACCAGGACCAATATTATGGCTGTGCTGACCATGGCTCAGCCTGGACAATTCCTTTGGACAAATGCTTTGGTTGATAATATCCCAGTACTGACTATAGACAATATTCCTGCCTGCTGCCTGGATAATTACTATTGTTGTTGCTAAGCATGTCTCTGCCTGCTGCCTGGACCATTGCTCTCCTCTGTGGACAACTGCACAGACAGAAATATAAATTCCCTGACACATAAAACAGCTCCCATATATGTATTTCCACTATATATTTAGCTGTTTGTAGGGATTTCAGCTTTAATGTTTTATAGATAAGGTATGTGTCATGCAAAACACAATTAAATATGTTTTAATAATTAAAAAAAGAAAAGTTAGCATTTAATTTGCAAACTGGAGTCAGAAGACATGACCCAGCAGGTCTCACCAAGATGGAGTGGTCACTTAGCACTTACTGACAGTTTATACTGACCTTAGCTGTGACGTTATTGCCATAGTGAGGTCTGCTAATTGCAACAGGCTCATATAAGCCTATCACATTTCTCTGTATCAGCAGATCACACACTGTTGACACCTGTTAAGGCCAATTTAACACTTCATGAATTGTTTCTGAAGGAGAGTGGAAGTCTCCTTGAGGTATCTAACTTTAGAAAGCAGTGGGAATTAATATGCAGATTTTTTTAGATAAATTAACAAGCACCAGGAAGTACTGTATATGGCAAGCATATAATGGCATAAAGGAGAACAAAGAATAATAAAGGTGAGAGACCCTGCACCAAAGCACAAATGAATTAGAAAGCTTTCCCAATCATAACAAGTCCTTTATTCAAAATGAACCCAACTTTTAACCCTGGTTCTCTAATTTAAAAAAGAAAAAAAAAGGAGTATAAAAACCTGTTGGATTTCCTATTTCTTTTTTTTTCTGTCCCTTGCCACAATGTAAAAATAAAACCCTATGAAGAGGGGATAAAAGGTCCAATGCCCCCCATGAAGGTGGGTTTGTTAGCACAGAATGATCAAAGAATTTAATGTTCTTCAGTGAGAAAGAAAATATTTTATATAAACAACCTTCAATTAAGGCTCCGTTCACATGTAGGCGTTTTGGGGCGTTTTTGGGGCGTTTTTCTGCTCTAGGATCAGCTCTCAAAACGCCCAACAAGACAAATCCTATTCATTTCAATGGCCCCTGTTCACATCTGAGCGTTTTGAAGCTGTATACAAAACGCCCAACGCTCAAAAAAGTACATGAGCTTCTTTTTGGGCAGATTACAGGCGTTTTCCATTGATCTCTATTCAATCTAAAAACGCCTGCACAAAAATCGCGGTAAAAATCGCGGTAAAATCGCGGTAAAAATCGCCGCTAAAATCGCGGTAAAATCGCGGTAAAAAACGCGCGAAAAACGCTACGCTCAGGTGTGAATGTAGCCTTAAAGTGTGTGTTACCCCAACATTTCATATTTCTAATATGTGTATGTTGTATAATCTAATTGTGTTAAAAAGTATCCTGTTCTCTTTGTATTTCTTCCTTTGTGCGAAATACCTGGTAATTCTGCCAGTCCCCCTTTCTTTTCCTTTTTCAAATTGACCACGCTAGGCACCGAAGCACATCCTTCCCAACATGGTTCGTTTTCTCCACCCCCATCTCTCTAAGCCCCTTATGCAGCTGAGTACAGGGGTTATGTAATCACTTTTAAAATTATATATATCTATATATATATATATATATATATATATATATATATATATATATATATATATATATATATATATATATATATATATATATATATATATATATATATATATATAGATACATACATATACACACACACACACACAGTATCTCAAAAAAGTGAGTACACCCCTCACATTTTTTGTAAATATTTTATTATATCTTTTCATGTGACAACACTAAGGAAATGACACTTTGCTACAATGTAAAGTAGTGAGTGTATAGCTTTTATAACAGTGTAAATTTTCTCTCCCCTCAAAATAACTCAACACAAAGCCAACGGAGGTCTCTAACATCCACCAGCTCCGTGATGTCGTCATGGGGGAGTGGAAGAGGACTCCAGTGGCAACCTGTGAAGTGCTGGTAAACTCAAGGAAATTAAAGGAACAATTTGAAAACACATCAGATCTCAATGGGGAAAAATATCATGCTGCATATCTCTACTGATATGTACTGGGTAATGTGTTAGGAACGAAAGGATGCCATATGGTTTGGTGAAATTGAACATGATCAACCTGCAGAGGGCTGAACTCAAAGACACCCCCAAAAAAAAAAAAAAAATGATGCAGCAGGCTAGTCCATTTTGCTGAAATTTTATTGCATCAACTTAAATATGGCCCCCATGTGCTTGTATGCATGCCTGACAACGTTTGGGGCATGCTCCTAATGAGGCGACCAATGTTGTCCTGGGATATTTTGTCCCAGATCTAGACCAGGGCATTACTAAGCTCCTAAACAGACTGAGGTGCAACCTGGCATCGTTGGATGGACCGAAAAACAATATCCCAAAGGTGTTCTATTGGATTTAAGTCAGGCGAGCATGGAGGCCATTCAATGGTATCAATTCCGTCATTCTCCCGGAACTGGCTGCATACTCCCACCACATAAGGCCAGGCATTATCAGGCACCAGAAGGAACCAAGGACCCACTGCACCAGTGTATGATTTGACAATAAGTCCAAGGCTTTTCATCACAATTCCTAATGGCAGTCAGAGTGCCATTGTCTAGCCTGTAGAGGTCTGTGCGTCCCTCCATGGATATGCCTCCCAAGACCATCACGGGTCCACCACCAAACTGGTTGTGCTGAACGATGTTACAGGCTGCATAACGTTCGCCACAACTTCTCCAGACCCTTTTACATCTGTCACATATGCTCAGAGTGAATCTGCTCTCATCTGTGAAAAGCACAGGGCGTCAGAGGCGGACCTGCAAATTCTGGTGTTCAATGGCAAATGCCAAATCGAGTTCCACGGTGCTGGACAGTAAGCACAGGGTCCACTAGAGGACATCAGGCCCTCAGGCAACCCTCATGAAGTCTGTTTTTGATTGTTTGGTCAGAGACATTCACACCAGTTGCCTGCTGGAGGTCATTTTGTAGGGATCTGGCAGTGCTCATCTTGTTCCTCCATGCACAAAAGAACAGATACCGGTCCTGCTGATGGGTTAAGGACCTTCTCAGCCCCTGTCCAGCTCTCATAGAGTAACTACCTGTCTCCTGGAATCTCCTCCATGCTCTTGAGACTGTGCTGGGAGACACAGCAAACCTTCTGGTAATGGCATGTATTGATGTGCCATCCTGCAGGAGTTGGACTGCCTGTGAAACCTCTATAGGGTCCAGGCATCGCCTCATGCTATCAGTAGTGACATTGACCCTGGCCAAATGCAAAATTAGTGAAAAAAACAGTCAGAAAAAATTAGTAAGGCAAAACAAATTCAGTGGCCTACATCTGTAAAATCAGTCCTGCTATGGGGGGTTGTCTCATTGTTGCCTATCTAGTGCACTTGTTGTTAATTTAATTAACACCAAAGCAGCTGAAACTGATAAAAGTGTTTGTTAACCCAAAAAAAAAAAAAAATAAGGTCCTGTTCCTTTAAGACGTGAATAGCAACAAAGTGCTTGTGCTGTGCAATTCTTCTCTTCCTAACTGGTAATAAACCTGGTTGATCCTGCCAGTTGCTGAGTCCCCCTGCCTCTGCTGACCATGATAATCGTGGCAGCTGATCTCTGACTACCGTGGTCAGGTTAAGAGCCCCTTTCTCTCCTCTGACAGTCTCTCCCCCCTTCCTCCCTGTCTGCATGAGAGCGTTTCCTCCCTACCCCTCCACCCTCTATTTTGCTGCATAGTGCAGCACATTTCAATGTATGTAATGCAGATATTCAGCCATTACCAAAACTGTATGGTCACATGATCCCCTTTGCTGGCCGACCTCGATCTACGGAGAGAAGTGGGAGGGGCTGAGATTCCCCTCTGCTGGCTGGCTGATGTCACAGGGGAATTTCAGCCCCTCCTGCTTCTCTCTGTAGATCGAGGCTGGCCAGCACAGGGGATCACATGGCCGCACAACTGCGGTGCCAGAAACAGGATTTATCCTTTTCATATCTAACAAACACAAACAGTTTTGGTAATGGCTGGATATCTGCATTACATGCATGTAAAGTTACTTAAGTAGCTGCATATAGGTTTGCAACTGGCTTGTTGAACCAAATTTATATTAAACTGCTTACTGATTATTTAAATAAACATGTTGACTTTCCCAAGTGTAAGGGTCCATTTTGTGCAAAATCAACAATGCAGCCAACCCTTTTTTTCATCATGTAGACACTTTTTATGCAGAGGTTTTAATGAGGTACTGAAGGAAATAGTGGATTATTACAGATGACTTAAAAAAAAACCATTGCAACAACACAATAATTGCATTTCACTGTATCTTAATGAATGTACATTCATTAATGAGATGGCCAACGTTTCATAGCCAAGCCCCGTGAGATATATGTTGGAAAAAGTCTCAATTTATCATATGCAGCCTGGCTTGTTATGTAAATAATCATGAATAAAGTTTCTCCCAAACCTCCTAACCAGCTAACAAGAACATGCATGAAATGGAATTACTGTCTAATTAATTAATACCACCATAAACAGCTCAGAATCAAACAAGCAGCAATATTAAGCATAATTAATTAGCATGTTAATAAGGAAATGTAGATGCTTACATTTTTTTTCTTTTTACTTATTTTTTTCATGAAGGCTTTTAAATATTTACTTGTAAGTGGTGCAAAGAGGAGACTGCAATGGACTGTTGCGTCTAGGTTACTTTGTAAATTATGGAGTTCATTATATGAGACACGGTAGTGGAGTTTTCTAGATGCGGCCTTGATCACTGTCGTCCAGTGGCTTGAGGCCATATTGATTAATTCAAATAAATTTGTTTAGTTAAATCACCAGTTATGAATCTAAGGCTCCAATAAAATTTACAGATCCAATAAAATGTAAGGAAGATTTATTTTACATTGTGTTTTTAAGCAGGAAATGCTAGCGAGGTAAGTAAAACCTCATGTTTGTTCTTAGGTATTGTATTCTTGAAATTGTTACTGAAGGCAATGGATTTAGTAAATAATACTTTTTTCATGCAGCTTCAGTCATTTTTTTTTATTTTGTGATGGAGAAAGTAAGGAATGTGTATCAACTTTTATTGTTTTCCGTGTGCATTCTGGGGAGATTTCCCCTCATTTTCTGCACCAGCAACCTACAAGGCACACCAATTACCCCTCTGGTCTGATTTCTTATTATTTTCCCATAAAGCAGCCTTTCTCAACCTTTTTACAATGGAGGACCCCTTTCAATAATTTTCAGGTCTTGGGAAACCCTACGTAAAATAATTATATTTAAATTTGTGTGATTAACAAGTTGTAGACATACCTACCCAACAAATTTTAGACCGGGTCAGAATAACTTTTAACATTCCCCTGTTCTATATGACAAAATATTTTCAGGCATAATTATGGAATAAATAATAACAGCCAGAAAAGAAATACAGTAAGTGTTGATAAATGTAGTTATGCACTTGGGGCTAAGAATATGCATGCATCAAACATAGTAGGGGAGCACAACTGAGGGAATCAATGGTGGAGAAGAATCTGGGGGTTTTGGTAGATCCTAAGCTTAATAATAGCATGCAATGCCAAACTGCGGTTTCAAAAGCAAGCAAAGTCCTTTCTTGTATTAAGACTCGGAACACTTCTTACTTGTTGTCTCTTCCTTTCCTCTGGCAGTGATTTCCTTACTATGGTTTTAAGAAGTCCTTCTGATGCCCGAAAAGGTCAGAGGATGGGAAATAGATGGCAGAAGGAATCAAGGGAAGGAGGAAAGGGAAAGATAACATGACGACACTAAATTTTCTATCATATAACGTAAGGGGGTTGAATACTTCAGAAAAAAGACTTAGGCCTCTTTCACACGGAGCGGACCGTATTGCGATCCGATCCGGCACTTTTTTTTTTTTACGGACACGGATGACACTTGTGTCATCTGGTCCGTATGTCCGCATATCATCCCACCCGTTTGTGGATGATATACGGACATAATGTATGTCTATGGGATTGCGGATGTCAGCTGACATCCGATTTTGCGTCCTTTCCGTTTTTTAAATGGAAGAAAAATAGGGTTCTGTTCCGTTCCAAAAAACGGAACAGAACTGAAAGGATGCAAATCGGATGTCAGCGGATGGTCATCCGCTGACATCCGCAATCCCATAGACATACATTATGTCCGTATATCATCCGCAAATGGATTGGGTGATATACGGACATACGGAACGCCCGTGTGAAAGAGGCCATAAGGTATTAAGAGAAGTTAAATAGTATGCAGCAAGTATAATATTCCTACAGGAGACTCGTTTAACACACAACACTAACGTTAAACTTTACTCAAAGTTTTATTCCACATGGTACTATGGAGATTCACCCACCAATAGAGCAAAAGGAGTTACATTAGGATTCGCGAAGGAAGTCAGGTTCTCCCTAGAGGAGAGGAAAGTTGACCTTGAGGGTTGGTATATATTTTTAAAGGGGAATCTACAAGGGGTGGAGTGCACACTGGTCTATCTATCTATCTATCTATCTATCTATCTATCTATCTATCTATCTATCTATCTATCTATCTATCTATCTATCTACAGTATATAATATACATAATGTAATAAAAATCCAAAAAAGTACTTGAAGGAAATCTTGGGGAAATTGATGTAATTTAAAAAGGGTGAGTTAATCCTTGCAGGAGATCTGAACTTTTGTTTGGATCCATGGGTGGATACTACGTCATGTGTATTTGAGACTGAGAGTTTCCAATTAAGGGCAGTGAAGAAGAGATTACATCAGTGCCAACTGGTAAATGTCTGGCAGGCCCAACACCTTTGGATTACTCGTTCTACTCCCCAGTGCACGTATTCGTATTCAAGATTAGACTATATCATGATGGAGCATAGACTATTAGAGCTGGTGGAAAAAACATTTATAGAAATAATGTCAATATCTGATCATGCAACGGTAATGGCAAAGCTCAAATTTACCGGTAGTCAGTCTAGGTCATGTAACTGGAGGTTGAACGAAGACTTGATACAGGACACAGAAGTAGTGAACAAAATAAAAAAGAATTAGAACAATATTTTTTGTTAAATAAGTCTCCAGGGTTATCAGAGGCTGCAATCTGGGAGGCCCAGAAGGCCTATATAAGGGGCATTCTGATATCAGTAGGCTTAAGAAAAAAGAAAGGTCAAATAACATGGAAAGGCTTCTGAAAGAAATATATGAACTGGAACAGATACATAAAAATGTGGAGATACAACAGGCCCATGTAATTAAAAGAGATGAATTGAAAGATCTAATGGAGCAAGAGACAAGACAGGTATTTAACAGAGTTGTCAAGGATAGATACTAATGGGGGAACAAACCAGGGAAATATTTTGCAAGATTCCCAAAAAAATAAAAAATCGATCAATTATATAGATAAAATGAAAAACCGTAAAGGGGAAATGGTACACACAACACAAGATGCCACTAGAGTCTTCCATAGATATTATAGTACTTTATACTCAGTGAGGCAAAATGAATCACAAGATAAAGAGATAATAAGGAAACAAAAAAAAAAATAGAAGAATATTTAAGGGATGTGAATTTACCTAAAATAGAGGCAGAAAAATTGCAAGGATTGGAGGAACCAATAACATAAGAAGAGATCAGGGCAGCAATAAAGAGTACAGCAACAAGAAAGAGCCCAGGGCCAGATGGATTCACGATTAGGTAAAATAAAAAACTTGGGGAACAATTAATAGCAAAAATGTGTAGATACATGAACAAACTAGGAGAGGGGGAGGAGATGAGGAAAGAATCATTGCAGGCATATATTACAATTTTACCTAAAGAAGGGAAGGACGTAAAGCTGTGTTCCAATTTATAGACCAATCACATTGTTAAACACTGACACAAAATTATATGCAAAAGTACTAGCCACAAGATTAAAAGAAGTAATGCCTAAATGGATCCATATGGACCAGACTGAGTTTATCCAAGGCAGAGAAGGTAAGGATAATGGTAAAAGGACATTATTTTTACTACATAAAAAAAAGGCACTAGATCCCCAACTATAATCCTGTCAATTGATGCCAAAAAAGCTTTTGACAGGGTAGATTGGGGTTTTATGATGGACACAGTCGAACAAGTGGGAATAGGTCCCAAAATGGCCCAGTGGATGAAATCCTTCTATAATCATCCCACAGCATCAGTGAAGGTGAATGGGAACTTATTATCACCCTTTTAAATGTTCAATGGAACAAGACAGGGATATCCACTATCACCTCTATTATATGAACTGTGGTTGGAACCATTACTGGCCACTATACGATATAGCTAGGCCATCCGAGGGGTGATGATAAGGGACGGAAAACATAAAGTCACGGCATACGCAGATGATGTCCTTTTTTACATATCAAACCCCAGACTCACTCTCCAAAATCTAATAAAAGAACTGAAAAAATATGGAGAACTGTCCAATTTAAAGATTAACCCCATAAAATCGGTAATCGTGGACATAAATCCTAGTAAAGAGGAAGAACTAGCGTTACATGTGGAGAAAAATAATTAAAATTAACAGCGAACCTGGGGGATCTATACCTGGCAAATTACATACCACTGTTAAATGAGATAAAAGCAGAAATTTAAAAAATAGCAATAAGACCACTGTTGTGGGTGGGATGCATAAATATGATAAAGATGGTAAAACTCCAAAAAATACTGTACAAGTTTCAGATGTTACCAATTGCTCTATCACAAATTTTTTTTTAAATAATAAACATGAATGATAGAATGGTCTAATATAAAGAGTGATAAAAACTGGGTGAAGATAGAAAACACATTAAGCGGAACACTACTAAATAAGAATATTTGGATACCACAAAAATATAGAACGTTTGATAAAAATACACATGGAATAACCAAAACAGTTTTTAAAGTCTGGGATAGGATTTATAGACAAGCAAAATGGGAATATAATTGGCCACTAATCTCACTGGCAGGAACAATTTTTTTTTTACCCGGAAACGGGGCACATTTTGGGGAATGGATTAAAAACGCACAGTTAAAAGATATAACAAGAAAAGGGAAAATTTGTACATATAAGGAATTGGAGCTCAAAAGGGAGTTGATGATAATAGATGAATGGAGGTATTTGCAACTAAAACATTTCGTTACAGCATTACTACAACCTATTAGAACTGAGGAGAATTTTAACCCAATGGAAAAATTATGTAATTTGCAAAACAAAGCGAAACATAATATATCTTGCATATATAAAACACTTACAATGTTGGAGGAGCCAAACATACCTCCATTCGTAGAAAAATAGGAAAAAGAGTTAGGGACCCGTATAAATGAGCAACAAGCAAACAAGGTTTTAAAAGCTGTACATGATTTGGCAGTAGATATTAACACGATAGAAAGTAATTACAAATGTTTGGCAAGATGGTATATTACACCAAATAAGGCCCAAAAATATCAGCCGGATAAATCACCCCTATGTTGGAGAGGATGTAACCAAAGGGGCATCATGGCACATTTTTGGTGGGAATGTAAGAAGATACATGATTTTTGGCAGGTGGTACAGCAATATATAAGGGTAATAACGGGAATGGAAATTCCAGATGACCTATGGGCCTGTCTATTGCATAATATAAACATCACTAAAAAACAATATAAAAGTACAGTAGTTCCACACTTAATAAAGGCAGTAAAGGGAGTGATACCAAAAAAATGGCAAGAGCCAGAAAAACCCACGATTAGAGACTGGTTTAAAAGGATTGAATATATATATATATATATATATATATATATAAAATATAACTTTTATGTAGCAGGGAAGAGGACCAGGTAGAAATATTTGCCAGCATGTGGGGCAATTGGTTACAACAATTCAAAAAAATTTAGAAATACGCAGAAAAAAAGATGGAAGAAGGAGTCGGGAGACAGGAGTGCAGAACGATGTAGAAGAGTGGGTGGCACATCTAGGGTATGGAAGATGCATGGGAGGAGGGAAGATAATGGGGAACACAGGAAATAGGAAAGTATTATGTTTAAGCATTGTGTATAATCTTATGATGTGACATTATTTTATATGGAAAATGCAAAAAAGTTTAAATAATGAAAAAAAAAGTATGGACTCCAGAGAAAGAGATATGATTTTTCTTCTGTGTAAATCATTAGTAAGACCTCATCTAGAATATGCAGTTCAGTTTTGGGTACTTATTCTCAAAAGGGATATTGGAGAACTGGAGAATGTGCAGAGATTCGCAACCAAACTGATAAGAGGCATGGAGGAGCTCAGCTATGAGGAAAGATTAGAGGAACTAAATGTATTCTCTCTTGAGAAGAGGAGATTAGCGGGATATGATCAACATGTACAAATACATAAGGGGTCCATATAGTGAACTTGGTGTTGAGTCATTCACTTTAAGGTCATCACAGAGGACAAGGGAGCACTCATTATGTCTAGAGGAAAAGAGATTTCATCTCCAAATATGGAAAGCATTCCTCACAGTAAGAGCTGTGAAAATGTGGTTTTGGCCAGCTCAGTAGATTGCTCTAAAAAAAGCCTGGATTCTTTCCTAAATAAACATAATATAACTTGGTACTATCATTTATAGGTAAAGTTGAGCCAGGGAATATCTGTTTGCCTCTCGGGAATCAGGAAGAAGATTTTTCCCCTGCTGAAGCAAATTGGATCATGCTTTTCTGGGGTTTTTTGCCTTCCTTTGGATCAACTGTGGGTATAGGATTGTGTGTATAGAAAAATGGCTTGAGACTCCGGAGACAGTGCTTCTCTCCTTGATCCCGGGATCAATTAAATCTATCAAGAAGGGTATATTTAGATTTTTGCTGATGTCAGGTAGAACTTTAACTTCAAGATATTGGAAATCCCAAACAACACCAACAATACGGGAATGTGTAGTGGAGATAAATCATAAAATGCAAAAGGAAAAGTTAGTATCCACAGCAAACAAAAATTATTTTAGGTTTAGGGAAGTTTGGACTCTGTGAGTGGAGTTTCTTGAATCTTTTTTAAGGTAGGTACGACTCTCATTGTCGGATGCAATTTTTTTTATGTTCTTTTTTTCCCTTTTTTGTGTTTCTTCTCTTTTTTTTTATTACTTTGTTTTACTTACAATTGTTATAAAAGATGGAATTGATAGCAAATATTTCTTTACAGTACATTTGTGCAATCTCTAGCCTCTCAGATGCTGAAGGACAGGAGGGCATGTTGTAATACATAATATAGGAGGCTATTGAGTATTCAGGTCACGGTTAATAAGCAATGTTTTTTTTTTCCCTTTTTTACGATGCCATATCTCTCAATAAAAATATATTAAACCAGGACTTCAGAGCCCTGTTTCTTTGCTATATACAGGGGCAAAGTTCTGTAGTCCTCAGTGAGCAATGTAATTTAACAATAGGCACAGGCAGAGAGCACAAAAGGTTATCAGGTTTTTTTTTTTTCAAACTTATCAAACAGGTTTAACAAAACGCTTTCAAAGGTATATTTAACAGACCAAATAAAATAAATTAATTGATTATTATAGTTTACATACTCTTGTTTGCTCTGTTTAAGTGGGTTGTGGATGCAACCAACGTGCATTGTCACCCTGTCTCTGTTGTCCTGGTGGAGACTTCAAGTGGCCATGCCAACACACACTGCGCAGACATGGCCCACTGTTATTAAGATCAGAAAGCTGGTCCAGAGCATGGATGTGAAGCCACTGCTTGAGTAACTGCATGTACAGTGCCTTGGAAAAGTATTCATACCCCTTGCCATTTTACACATTTTGTCATGTTACAACCAACAATTAGTAAATAGAGTCCACCTGTGTGTAATTTAATCTCAGTATAAATACAGCTGTTCTGTGAAGCCCTTTAGAGTTTTTTTTTGAGAACCTTAGTGAATAAACGGCATCATGAAGGCCAAGGAACACACCAGACAGGCCAGGGATAAAGTTGCAGAGATGTTTAAAGCAGGGGGTTAGATTATTAAAAAAAAATCCCAAGCTTTGAACATCTCGCGGAGCACTATTCAATCCTTCATGCAAAAATGGAAAGAGAATGGCACAACTGCAAACCTACCAAGACATGGCCGTCCACCTAAACTGACAGGCCGGGCAAGGAGAGCATTAATCAGAGAAGCAGCCAAGAGGCCCATGGTAACTAAATGGAGGAGCTGCAGAGACCCACAGCTCAGGTGGGAGAATCTGTCCACAAGACAACTATTAGTCATGCACTCCACAAATCCGGTCTTTATGGAAGAGTGGCAAGAAGAAAGCCATTGTTGAAAGAAAGCCATAAGAGATCCCATTTGCAGTTTGCGAGAAGCCATGCGGTGGACACCGCAAACATGTGGAAGAAGGTGCCCTGGTCAGATGAAACCAAAATTGAACTTTTTGGCCTAAAAGCAATACGCTATGTGTGGCAGAAAACTTACACTGCACATCAACCTGAACACACCATCCCCACCATGAAGCATGGTGGTGGCAGAATCATGTTATGGAGATGCTTTTCTTCAGCAGGGACAGGGAAGCTGGTCAGAGTTGATGGGAAGATGGATGGAGCCAAATACAGGGCAATCTTAGAAGAAAACCTGTTAGAGTTTACAAAAGACTTGAGACCGGGGCGGAGGTTCACCTTACAGCAGGACAATGACCCTAAACTTACAGCCAGAGCTACAATGGAATGGTTTAGATCAAAGCATACTCATGTGTTAGAATGGCCCAGTCAAAGTCCATACCTAAATCCAATTGAGAATCTGTAGCAAGACTTGAAAATTGCTGTTCACAGACACTCTCCATCCAATGTGACAGAGCTTGAGCTATTTTGCAAAGAAGAATGGGCTAAAATGTCACTTTCTAGATGTGCAAAGCTGGTAGAGACATACCCAGAAAGACTTGCAGCTGTATTTGCAGGGAAAGGTGGTATTGACTCGTGGGGGGGTTAATGCAAATGTACGCCACACTTTTCACATATTTATTTGTAAAAAAATGTGAAAACTATTTATCATTTTCCTTCCACTTCACAATTATGTGCCACTTTATGTTGGTCTATCACATAAAATCCCCAAAAAATACATTTACGTTTTTGATTGTAACATGACAAAATGCGGAAAATTTCAAGGGGTGTGAATACCTTTTTAAGTCACTGTAGATAGGAAGCACTGAGCCATTAATCATTTCCCACCAACTCACCCTCTCTATATTCCATTGATGTCCTGTGAGTCTACCTTCGTGTCCAGCTGATGGTCTTCTTCTGGTCAACATCATTCAACCCACTTCTAGTGAGCCCAGACTGTCAATGACACACCCCCTCAGGATGTGTCATCATACAGTCTGGATTTATAGTATTTCATTACATGAGCACCTCTCAGTCCAGAAGGAATGGCCAATACTGGAGAAGAAAATGAAGGACCTGTGACAGGCAGATTGGCCAGAGGACTGAATAAAATGGTAGGAGGACCGGTAGGGGAACGGGAGGGCAAGGAATAAGCCAGGCTTTTGCTTTAACACTTTATTTGAGAATATCTTTTAGGTTATTTCGGGCTGCAAGAATGTATTTCTGCAAAAACTGAAAACAATAACATTCAATTAAAGGATTTTAAAGGTAACCCATTTTAGCATATTCAATAATGTCATCTCAAGATGTGCTGAGGAAGAGCCACACCCTTATAAACCATTGTAGTGAACACAAAGCCATTGCTATGGATGATTAAATCAAAATCATAAAAAATAGATGGAAAACTCTGAGACTGCTGTGATGAATGTCCCTAATATGGATGTAAAAGTCCAATGAAAAATGGATTTGCAAGTTTTAGACAGGCATGCAGCGAGAAGGGAATCACTCACTCGATCCCCGAGGGTTGCATGCTCCAGATAATGACATTTTAATGAAAATGAGACAGGGATTTCTATTTTTTAGCTGCTGCTAATGTACAACACAAACCCACTATTCCTATAGGTCTACAGGGACTGGACATGAATTTATGTAGAGCTTGATGCCGAGGGAGAGGCCTGCTGAGGCATTGGTAACATCCACTGAATATAAGGCAGCCTAAACGATTTTAAACCTGTTGGTTCGCTCTGAAGCAACTATATGACAAGGGAAATGACTGGGTGATTTACAAATGCACTGTGTGAAAACACATGAAATTATCACACACGAAAGAAAGAAAGAAAGAAAGAAAGAAAGAAAGAAAGAAAGAAAGAAAGAAAGAAAGAAAGAAAGAAAGAAAGAAAGAAAGAAAGAAAGAAAGAAAGAAAGATTGTATGGTGTAGCTGAGAAAAAGTGTTCCTCAAAGGGTAAAACCTGGCAAATGAACAAGAAAAAAAAAAAAACATATTCATACATGATCTCTCCAATAAATGCACATTTCCCCATGTTCTGTTCATAACTTCCTGGGCTCTCTGTCCCTGCTGTGCTGAAATTTCGAGCAGTGTAATGGCGCTTTTCCACTGCATGGAACCGAACGGTTCGGCTCGCTTTTGTGCTTTTCCACTGCTGGTACCGCATGGTATGGTGTAGGAACGGTTCGGTATGGTACGGCTGCGCTTTTCCACTGCATGGAACCGAACGGTACGGCTCTCAAAAACAGTACCACCTCGATTGTGGTTCCAAGAGGTACCATACCCAGTACCATATCCCACAATCCTTTGCATGCAGTCACTACTAGCCACTGATTGGTCAGAGAATCCCACCCAACCCGTTGTTATCCCACCCACTTAACTTCAGTACTACTTTAGTGGAAAAGCAAACCATACCGTACCATACCGAACCGTTCCAACACCGTACCATGCGGTACCAGCAGTGGAAAAGCAAACCGGGCCAAGCAGGGCCGAGTAGAGCCGAGCCAGTACTTGCAGTGGAAAAATGCCATAATTAGTCTAAAGGGAAAAAAAGCAGCGCTCCTAATAGTTCAACAATATATAGCATTCAATTGTACAAAAAAAGTGAAAAAGTGCTCATGTGCAAAATAGAGCTCAATCTTAATAATGCAACACAGAAAAAAAAAAATCAAAAACAGTCCACAAATGCAAAACAATCCAATGAAGGAATGATCCATGCAGATTGAAAGTAAAGGGATCTGTCATCAGCAGCACCCTTAGACTCAGGCTTCTTACTAGGGATGATCGAACGGTTCGGGTCCACCATCGGTTCGGCCCGAACATTGGGTGTTCGAGGTTCGGCCAAATTTAGAACTTTTTGCCCAAAAAGTTCGGAATTCGGCAACCAGAACCGACCAAAATGCAATGGGACAGGAAATGGGCTTTAAAAGCCCGTGATTGGACCAGAACCATTAGCAAAAGCCAATTGAGGGGGCAGGAGAATGCTAGGAATGTGATTGGAGTGACTAGGGGGTCCATAGTCCAATCATTAGTGAATACGCCCCCCAGTATATAATGGCACTTTTCCACTGCAAGTACCGGCTAGTACCGGCTCAGCTCTACTCGGCCCTGCTTGGCCCGGTTTGCTTTTCCACTGCGGTACCGCATGGTATAGTGTCGGAACGGTTCGGTACGGTACGGTATAGGTTTGCTTTTCCACTAAAGTAGTACTAAAGTTAAGTGGGTGGGATAACAACGGGGTGGGTGTGATTCTCTGACCAATCAATGGCTAGTAGTGACTGCATGCAAAGGATTGTGGGATATGGTACCAGTTTGGTACCTGTTGGAACCACAATCGAGTAGGTACTGTTTTTTCAGAGCCGTACCGTACCGTACCGTTCGGTTTCATGCAGTGGAAAAGCAAACCTATAACGTACCATACCGAACCGTTCCGACCCTATACCATGCGGTACCGCAGTGGAAAAGCACAAAAGCGTGCCGAACTGGTACGGTTCCATGCAGTGGAAAAGCGCCATAAGATAGCCCCCGCCAAATTCCTAGCATTCTTATACGGGACATGGAAGAGAGTGGAATGCTGTTCTGTTACGATGTGCTACAAAGTGTCATTTAGCTATTTTTAGTGTGAGGAAAGGGATATCTAGTGTAGTTAGAGTGCTCCTTTTACACTTTAGTTAGCTTCAAAAATTTAGTTTCTGTAGGGAAAGTGTTAAGTGTAAGGGGACCGTAGTGTAGTGTAGGGTTAACTGACAGTGACTGCTATGGAAGGGTGACAAAACCCTTCCAAAGCAGGGTGACCGTTATAGAGAAATGATCATTTCTCTGAGTTGCTTCGGCACAGGGATATGGCTTCTCACCAGCCAGCATTTTTTATGCTGCAGGGGTTGCCACTTGCCAGTGCTTTTTTGAGGACATGTTTGATGTCAGACATGACATCTGAACATGTGTATAGGGGGTATATATACACAACCATGTCTGGATATATACACCTAGACATATATAGGTGTGATAGTAGCAGAAATATATGCTTGCGCTAATGAAATCATTTACACTAATATATTTCTGCTACTATCACACCTATATATGGCTAGGTGTCTATATACATATAAGTATGTGTGTATATATACCACTATACACAAGTTCAGATGTTTTGCCTGCCTCAAAAGAACCCAAAAAAATGCCCAAAAAAACGCTAGCGTCAAAAAAAAAAATGCCCAGGTGTGTTTTTGCTGGCATTTTTTGGGTGTTTTTGGAGGCAGGCAAAACATCTGAACTTGTGTATAGTGGTGTATATACACACATACTTATATGTATATACACACCTAGACATATATAGGTGTGATAGTAGCAGAAATATATGCTTGCACTAATGAAATCATTTACACTAATATATTTCTGCTACTATCACACCTATATATGGCTAGGTGTGTATATACATATAAGTATGTGTGTATATACACCACTATACACAAGTTCGGATGTTTTGCCTGCCTCAAAAGAACCCCAAAAAATGCCCAAAAAAACGCTAGCGTCAAAAAAAAATGCCCAGGTGTGTTTTTGCTGGCATTTTTTGGGGGTTTTTGGAGGCAGGCAAAACATCTGAACTTGTGCACAGTACCACTATACACAAGTTCAGATGTTTTTCCTGACTGCAAAGAACCCAAAAAAATGCCTGCTATTAAACTGGCAAGGTGTGAAAAACGAGAAGCCAACCTCCTGTGCTGAAAGTGTTCTAATACAAACAATCTTTTTTTATGGTTCTGGACATGCTACAGAGCTGAAACTTCACAGGTACACCTTTTAGACCCCCCAGACACAAAATCACACAAAAAAAGTTCTTAAAAATTGTCATTTTTGATAAAAAAAGCCAATTATTGGAAAAATTAAAAAAAAAGAAAGAGAGATTTTTTGATTTTGACTTTGGATTTCGTATCTGGGGGGTCTAAAAAGTGTACCTGTGAAGTTTCAGTTCTGTAGCATGTCCAGAACCAGAAAGAAGTTCTTACCAGATGTCCAGGACCACAAATTATAATGGTAAAACAGGCAGTGGCAAGTTTATCCAGGAGGGTAACCATCATATGGATCACAGATCGTATGGGGAAGACTCACAATGTTAAAAAAAAGAAA